>NC_068378.1:28487358-28531881 GCF_023724105.1 Carassius gibelio | reverse complement strand
TTTATTAGACTAAAAATCCAGTAAAAAGAGTGAAATTGTTAAATATTATTAGAATTTAAAAAAACCTGTTGTCTATGTGAATATATTTTAAACAACAATTTATTTCTGTGATGCACAGCTGTATTTTCAGCATCATTCCTCCAGTCTTCAGTGTCACATGATCTTCAGAAATCATAATAATAATGTTGGAAATAGTTTAAGTAATAGTAATATTTTTGTGGAAAATGTGCTACTTTTTATTTTTCAGGGGTTTTTGATGAATAAACAGCACAAAAGAATAGCATTTACCTGAAATGGAAATCTTTTTCAACATTTTTAACAAACATGCATCTTTGTTCAAGTAAAGCACTAATTTATTTTTGATAAAAGAACTCCTTCTGTCCCCAAACGTTGATGTCCTCTGATTCAGAGTGAGTGAATAATGACACAAAGTTCATTTCTAACTCTTATTAAGTCGCAGTTTTAATGAGATGGTGATTCCCGGCGGAGGAAGTGTTTTTCTGGGTTCTGCTGTTGCATCAAAGGCAGATGACAGGTGCATAATTCTTTCATGTTTCTTGAGGAAGCAAACACCGAGGTTACAGCTCTTCTAATACATGATGTCTGGTCTACTCAAGCAATCCTCAGCGACTCTCAGGAGAGACAGACGAAATCAGCCGGACAGACGGAAGAAGAAGTGATTGTGAATGAAGGGTAGAGACGCTGATGAGCGGACCGGAGAGGAGAGGAGAGGAGCACTCACTGAGCTTAATTGCAGCCTCCCGGCGACACACACACACACACACACACACTCTTACACAACAATGGCTGTAATAAAGGGCTTGAGTGATGAAGAAAACCCAACAGCGGCGATCTGACGGCTCTCCATTAGACCGAAGCGCCCGCAGGCAGAGAGCCATCACTGAAACACGACCGGATGAAATATCTGAGCTTTCTGACAGACTTCAATATACAGCAGCGTTCAGAAGCCGAGAGCACGTTTCAAATAAAACCGAAGCAATTTCTAGTGTTACTTTAATATCATTGATATACTATAACAGTTTTTGTTCATTGTTTTAATAATATTGTTGGGTTTTGCTATTTTTGTTAATTTTGTACAATTATCATAATATGATTTTTATGTAAGCCTATATATTTTTTATTTTATTTAATTTTAATTAGTTCTAGCTATTTAGTTCCAGTTAAAGGAAAATTAGAAATGTTAAAATAAGTATGAATTTGTATATTTAAAAAAAAGTAAAAAAAATTACACATTTGTATATATTTATATATATATAGTAATTTCATTCCTGTGACTGTGGACAACTGCTCTGTGTGTGTGTGTGTGTGTGTGTGTGTGTGTGTGTGTGTGTGTGTGTGTGTGTGTGTGTGTGTCTGTGTGTGTGTGTGTGTGTGGTCGCGAGTGTGTGTGTGTGTGTGTGTGTGTGTGTGTGTGTGTGTGTGTGTGTGTGTCTGTGTGTGTGTGTGTGTGGTCGCGAGTGTGTGTGTGTGTGTGTGTGTGTGTGTGTGTGTCTGTGTGTGTGTGTGTGTGTGTGTGTGTGTGTGTGTGTGTGTGTGTGTGTGTGTGTGTGTGTGTGTGTGTGACCCTGGAGCACAAAGCAGTCTTGAGTCTCTGGGGTATATTTGTAGTAATAGCCAAAAATATATTGTATGGGTCAAAATTATTGATTTCTCTTTTATGCCAAAAATCATTAGGATATTAAGTAAAGATCATGTTCCATGAAGATATTTAGTAAATTTCCCACTGCATGGATGGATAGATGGATGCATACATAATACATAATAAAAAAGATAAATAAAAATACAAATAATAAAATTACATTTTGTCCTTATTTTATTATTTTTTTATCCTTTCATTTATTAACCTTAATATTTTTTTTAATGACAGAATGTAATAAAATTTTTTTGTATTTGTATTGTATTTGTATTTGGTTCATCAAGACAATAATTCCTTTATTTTGTTATTTTTTATAATTCTCAAATATATATATATATATATATATATATATATATATATATATATATATATATATATATATATATATATATATATATATATATATATTTTTTTTTTTTTTTTTTTTTTTTTTTTTTTTTTTTTGCTCTTTTCATTGTTCATTCCAGTTAATCTCAAATTATTTTTTTTATAAATTATAAAAAAATTAACTTAACAATACAGCTAACTAACACAATAAAACATGATAACATAGTACAAAACATTATATTTTTTTGCAAATAAACCCAGTATTCTCCTCATATTATCACAACGGTAATTACAGTGTTAAATAAAGACAAGCAACTGGTTTAAAGTGGGCTCACAGCCTGTCATATTCTCTTCTGCACATGAGACGTGGCATTTCCACCGAAGGCTGGTTTGTGTAATTACAGACGGGTGGAGCAGCACCATCACACAGTATAGAGAGAAAATATCACCGCCATTAAAACCTGTCATTTGGTTTCAGAAGAACAGTTTCCAGATGGTAGTTAGATCACCAATTACCCAGAGAACAGGTGAGAGAGAGATCGTGATGACCAAACCCACTTTATAACGGCTCTCCATCTGTAATAAGAGCATCATCACACTGCCTTCATGCAGCGGTGCAAAGAATAGAGCCTTGAGTTGATTATTGCTTTCATAAAGCAGCTGTGCAAGGAATAGTTATGCCTATATACATTTATAAATACAATTAAGGGCTTCAGTCATTGCTCTTTCAATCAGACATTAGTATGGTTAATTTTATTTATAAAACTATCATTGTTATTAATTATTAATGAGTATATTTTAGCATTTTAACACCCTTTGACTAAGTTTCGTCATCTTAAAACTATGACTTTAGTTTAAACACATAAGAATCTGTCTTTCTCTGACCACGGTGTGTAATCTCTAATGCATTAATAATAAAATTAATCTGTCTTCTGCTTATGAGTGAATCAGCCTTTTTCTGTTTTAGCAGAATGAAGTCAACTGTGGCTGAAATCAACTGTTTTTCTTATTCTTTTGTCGACTACTTAGTATGAATCTTAAATGTAGATATGTAATCCATCACACACACACACACACATATATATATATATATATATATATTTACACACACACTTTCAAAACATTGACATTCAAAAGTTCAGGATCTGTAAGACGTGTAATATTTTTTTTTAAAGAAGTCTCTTTTCTCTTCATCAAGGCTGCATTTATTAGACTAGAAATACAGAAAAAAATAGTAATATTCTGAAATATTTTTAACATTTTAAATAATTTTTTTTTATTTGAACATAATTTAAAATGTAATTTATTTCTGTGATCAAAGCTAAAATTTTCAGGATCATTCCTCCAGTCTTCAGTGTCACGTGATCTTCAGAAATCAGGATAATATGCTGATTTAATATCAATATTAGAAACGGTTTTGCTACACATTAATAATTTTTCTGTATATATATATACACACACACACAAGTAACTGTAAAGGAGTTTTCTGAATATATTAATTCACACATATTTCACTGTAGAAACCAACATAAACCCATTCGTCATTATTGTCACTCCTTTTCTGAGTTCAGATGGGTTATGGAAACTTCAGTTCTGGATTATTAATGAGTTCTGAGTTTGTATATGTTAGTGATGTGTATAAACTGACCTGCCAGGATGGCTTTTCCAGGATGAGTGAGTTTGGCTTTGGCCGCAGCTCCGCGTTCACGCGTCATCTTCAGTCGGACTCTCACGAACGCGCGCAACACTGTTTCATCCGAGAGCAGCGCGCGATCCGCCGATCATAGACCGATGACACGAGACTGCTCTCAGCCAATCAGCGGACAGATCGGCCCACGGGGGCGGGGCTCGCATCACTCTCTTTCTCACTCACTCACTCTCGACGTCACGCCCTCCAGAAACGATACTCGAGTTAAAAGTGGATCTCCAACCTATAACTCCTTTACATCATCAGACTGACAGCAGTTAAATTCACTGTTAAATGAAAAAGAAACAAGAGAAAACTGCAGTGTGGAGGCTCAGTCTGCAGAATTGAGAAATAATTAAATGTGGCAATATTTAAATATGTACATTTATACATGCGGGAATAAATAAAGGAGTGTATTAATGAAAAATACATTAAATGTAATAATAATAACAGTTAATAATACAAAACTTAAAATAATAAATACAACGTAATACAAAAATAAAAAAAATGTAGGACTAAATTTAATAATTTGTATTTGTTTTATAACGTCATTTACTCCTTTATTGATCCGTTATATTTATTCACTTATTTTTAATAAAATGTGTTAATTTTTAACTATTCATTTTTATTTTATTTATTTATTTATTGGGGCTTCATACATCAAAGTTAAATGTAAATAATTAATCTGTAAAATCGGTTAAACTCTAGTGTGATCAATATGAAGGAGCTTCTGTTACTATATATTATGCACTAATTTTAACTAAAAGAAAGAGACACAGACACACACAAACACACACACACACACACACACACACACACACACACACACACACACACACACACACACACAGATATTAATATTCATGAATGTGAGCAGTTAACTTGATGTGTGATTGATAATGCATCTCAAGCCCTCAGCATCCAGAGTTTCACAGCGGTTTGTGTTGAATAACAATTCAGAGAGGAGGTTTGGCTGAGCTGTACAGGAGAAAACAGGGAATCTCAAACTACTGGATCAGCTATAAACTTGGCACCTGATGCATGTGCACACTGACCAGCAATCAGAAGAGAGTGATTTAGGAGAAAGTGCATGAAAGATCTGATGCTGAACCTACCGTAGACGACGGAGGAGGCTTCAGGAGTCTGGTCTTCAGCTGCTCTCGTGTCCTCAGCCTCCTGTAGTTTCTGCACATGTCAGAGACGCAGAAGTCAACGGTTAAAGAGACACACTCCTGAACGCTTTCTCTTCCTCTGACGTCTGGTCATCGTGCAAACGCCAGTGATGTCACAAAACATGCACACAATTCATTACAAACATCAATGATTTCCACAAGCAATGCATTATATAAATATGACTTATAAATCCCACTTAGAAACCCACAATGCAAGATCTCCCATTCTTTCATATATAATATATAGCTAAAATAATAGCTGATTGACAGCTGTAAGCATCCTACAGTGAGACTAATGAACTAATATTATTTGGCTTTTCCAGTGTTTATTATAGTGTATATTATAACTAACTAAAACTTCAACTAAATCTAAACCATACTTGAAATAAATGCAATGTGAAGAAAAAAAATCTGATTACTTAATTTAATCCAACCAGAACAATATTTATCAAGCACTAAAATATTAATAATCTAATTTAAGGTGATGGAATTAAATATGAACAGAATAATTTACACTAAGTACAACTACTTAATAAATAAATAAATAAATAAATAAATATATATATATATATATATATATATATATATATATTTTTTTTTTTTTTTTTTTTTTTTTTTTTTTTTTGAAGGCATAGTGATAAGGAACAGCATCCGACTTAATATTCTGCAACTATCCACTTGAAATAAAATAAACATTTACTGAAGTACAATAAATATGAAAAAAGCTTATTTAGCAACATTTATCATTTGCATTTAGTTAAACTTGATGCACTTGATGAAATAAAATGATAAAAAATAAACATAAAAAATAACAAAACATTAACAATTTAACTTGAACTAAAACGAAACTAAGGTATAAAAACTGAGGAATGTTTTTTTTTTTTTTTTTTTTGACATAGTCACTATATCAGACGATATGAGCCATAAAAGCCTGATGGATCAAATATGATACTCAACATTAAACACATATGCAATTTATTATCCTTTTTTCACATTTTATCTAAAGGTTCAATAACTGTTCCATTAAAAAATTAAAAAATAAAAAAAAAGTTTTTTTCTGACTGATATTTTAGGTTTCACTATGTTTTAACGTAAGAGTGATTTTGCTGCCACCTGCAGGTCAATCTGGTGTACTGCATCTGTAATGCGCGTCTGACTCCTGCAGGACTTACAAGAGGTTATATTAAAGACCACTTAACATATTAATAAATCTCCACTTTATAATAATTCGATTCCTTTCCTGTTCTCTAAAATGCATTCACACACACAAAGAACAGGCTCATTACAGCTACAGAGCAGTGCACTGTGGGTAATCAAGCAAACTCTTTAGGAAGCTGTTATGAAGAGGGGAGCATCTGTACTCTAATAATATCTTATATCTAATTAATCACATTAAATAATATGAACAGATATTAATTAATAAAGTATTCACATTGAGGAATATAAAAATATAACTGCTATGTCTATTAAATGATATTGACATAAATCTATTGGTTTTAATAACGTATTAGTAAAACCTTAATTTAACAATAACAAAAAAAAAAAAAAGAAATGAGCAATGCATTTTTTACAATATTTATGAATCATTTTTAACATTATTTAATTAAAACAAAACTTTATTGTCAGTAAAGGCTCGCTAAAAATTTTAGAATTTAAAATGTATTATTTATAATAATAGTATAGTTTATTATTATAAGATAATAAGGATATATTCATATTCAACATATTATAAATATTATATTTGCTGTTCAGAAAATCTGAATCTGCCAGATGTTCACATTTTCAATGACAAATCTATACATAAATTTGTATTTAATAAAATAATTAAATTAAATTAAATTAAATTAAATTAAATTAAATTAAATTAAATTAAATTAAATTAAATTAATTGGGTGAATTTTTGGGCGAAATATTCCTTTAAAGACACTGAAGAAAAATAGGTTGTAAAATAGTCACTAAATTAATTGAAAATATTGCTTCATTTCTGAACGAATCATCTGTTTGAATGAATCAGTAGGATGAATGATTCAATGACTCACTTTAAAAAAAAATTTGTAGTTTATATTTTAATACACTTTTTTTAACAAACCCATTAATGTCTATTTAAAACCAAATAATTTAAATTCTGTAATTCTAATTCACGCTTCCTCTGAAAACAACTATTGTAGCCTTACATTTTTTTGTGTGGTCTAATAAATTCTATGCTGAATCAATATTTATTTTTAGAAATGTCTATTCCATGCTTTTCTCATTTAACACAATAATGACATTAAATGATCTTTTGGGAGTAACTTTTTCGCTCAAAATTTTTTTTTAGCTCAAAAATATTTATAATTTTAAAATTTCATTTGTAATGAAAATAAATATATTACATACATTAGAATATTCTATATTGCTATTATAAAATAAATATACTACCATTGATATAAAATGTATGTGTCTATGTACACACATATAATTGAATTATATTAGGCTACTTAATATATGTTTGGGACTATATATAAAATTATATAAACTATAAATGTAATAGATATATATGTAGTAATATTAAATTTTATTTAGCTATTATAATTTTTAAATGCATTCCGATTAATAGTACATGTGATATATTATAAACTTTAAATATGAATCATTATATATTTAATTAGTAGTAGACAGTTAGGGCCTCGGGCTTGGAGGCGGGGCCTCCAAATCATCCCTATATGCTTGTCCACCAATCAAGAGCAGCAAAATACTAGGCTGTTTTTCCATTGGATATAACAATTGTCATTCACCTGTACTAAAACCAATTAATATCCCCGTTGAAACCTGAGTCACACCCACCGAATGAATATTTGAATGAAGAGATTACATACCGGTTTTATGAAGGAGATCCAACTTTACTACAAATTGATCTGATGGCGCCGAAACGAACGCATCCTTCAGGGGCTGCTAAGCGGAAGGCTAAGAAAGTGCAGTTCGTCATGCAGGTATCATCTATTTTGGAGTAATTGTAATGTATTGTAAAAATTAAATAAATAAACTGAGCTTGAAGGTCAGCGTTTTGGGATAGATCATTTGACAGTTATTCTGAGTTCAAAAGAGCGCGATCACCGTTGATGGACAATTCGCTTCTGACACTTTGAATCTGAGCGTACAATGCAGAATTTTGTCGGAACATAGATAAGTTACGAACCGTCCGAAAGAATCTGTTCGCGGAAATTAATCGTAATTCCAGTCACTGTTTCACTGAGGCGAATTCATGATGAACTGTTGATCTGAATATTAAAAGGAGTCGGTTCTCCTCGATGGAGTCGATTACAACCTGTGGAATCAAATCATGATTCCTTACGCCTCTGAATCAAGGAATCGATTCCTTTCCTTTGGAATCGATGCCCTAGTCAGGCGCTGACTGTCAAAATACTGTCAAAATTTTCTTTAACTAAAATAAGTTAAAGAAAAAGTAAAGAAGTTTGTC
This sequence comes from Carassius gibelio, assembly GCF_023724105.1. Taxonomy (NCBI): domain Eukaryota; kingdom Metazoa; phylum Chordata; class Actinopteri; order Cypriniformes; family Cyprinidae; genus Carassius; species Carassius gibelio. The sequence continues at coordinate 28,523,581 of NC_068378.1, read as the reverse complement.
AGTCAATGAGCAAGCATTCTGAATTTGGGCTCCTATAAAGTTCATCATGTAAAGTTACATGATGAAGTCATACTAGTGCACATGTGCATTTTGAGTGCGTTCATTCACTGCATTATTCGGTGTATTCAAATGCATTTATGAATGCGTGTGAATGATCACAAAATTCAAGATATGGGGGTTAGAAAATGTATATTTTTCAATCATTTTATGTAGTTAATCAATATCACACGAAGAGTGCCATTTCAGTTTTTCTCCAAAAATCAGCATAATTAAAATGTGATATTAAGTTACTACAAATAATAATTTAATTAAAAAATACAAAATGTTGTAGAATAATGTAATATATGAATGAATAATAGCCTAAAGAACCTTTGTACCAAAAGGGTTCTTTCTTGTCATGATATAGCAGTTGAGTAAAGAACCCTATGGTTCTATATAGAACCCTAATGAACCCTTATTTCTAAGAGTGTAGTCAGACACCACTGTCACATAACAACAATGGTTTGTATACAGCGTGGGGAGGATCCAAGATGGCGTCCTGCTAAGTTTAAACTTCTAATTACATTTTCCAAGCGTGTTTAGGTGTTATATTCAAAAACTAAACAAATAAAAAGTGCACGCCTCTAGGCTAATGTAAACTTACATGATGAAGTCATAGTGTGAGTGTTTTTATGTTTTGTACTATTTATAAATGTATAAATAATATGAATATACATATATATATATATATATATATATATATATATATATATATATATATATATATATATATATATGCATGTAAATATTTTTAAATATATACAGGCATGTGTCTGTATTCATATATGCATAATAAATATACACGGTACACACACACACACACACATATATAAACAACAACTTTTATTTTGGAAGCGATTAATCGTTTGAAAGCATTAATATATACCAGAAAACAAGACAGAAATACTAAGGAAGAAAATCTCTGTAATCACTTAATCATTTGATTCTGATTCATTCAGACATTTCTAATAATGTTGATACAAATGCTAATACTGCACACGTGTTTATAATAAAAGATGACATAATCATTCATAAAAATAAAAAACTTTTAAACCCAGCAAAGAAATAATGGATGTTGCATTAAGTAATTTATTTTCTCATTACATGCAGTCAAATAAATTACAGATCTCTTCATACTCGATATAAAATTAGATTAATTGGCGTATATATTCAGATTTGAGAGGTTAAAGGGCAGAGAGCTTGATCACTATACAGCGGATTCCTCACTGCTTCCTCACATTAGCAATAATCTGGGGAAGAAAAAATGATTACACTCTGTATTCCAGTGCTAATATATGAACATCATCAAACCAAGACATTTGCAGGAGATGCATAATGACCTCAGATATTAATTTTTATTATCTACTCAATATATTTATTTTTAGATTTTTATTGGTTAATTCTTAAAACGGGAAAAAAATTCAGCCAAAGGTGAAAACTATTGTTTTTCTTAGCCGCTGACAGATATTTGTTCTTGTTTTAAACATGAACTCATTTATATTTCAGTAAATGCTTCTCGATTTAAGGATGTTAAGATATTTGAGCTGGAAAACAAGAGGAAGAGATTCTCTGCATTGAAGAAGAACACCATGACCTACATCAGATTAAAATCTCTCGTGTTTGTGTCCGAGTCGAACGGTGGCAGGTAAAAGAAAAGAGTAAAAAATAAACCCTGGACAATCTTCCTGAAACATACGTCTGCAGGAGCCTCGATGATTATAAATATGCTTTATCTTTATCACAGTATTATTTCATCAAGCCTTGTGTTCAACTCCATATTTATACTGAAAATAAAAGTAGCTGTGATCTTATTCTAGTTAGCGGCTCTGAAATCGAGTGACAGCTGATTGGTTTGATTCACAAATGTCTTCACACACAAAGTGCTTCATATTCAAACACAGTTTAGATTAACACTCATATAACTGTATTTTCTGTGTGAGAGGAATCAAACAATCATATCCTGCTATCGTTTACTCTTCCTCAGCCTGAAAGTGGTTTTTTTTTCTGCTGAACACTAAAGAAGATGTTTTTTGAGAGTAAACAGTTGACGGCACCCATTGACTTCTATGCTACAGGAAGAAATACTATGGAAGTGAATGGGTACCGTCAACCGTTTGGTCTTTAAAGCATCATCTTTTTAGCAAAGTAAAATGATATAGATACGTTGTGTAAGCTACTACTAAATATGGGAGAAACTTATTTTCTGTAAAGTTGCTTTGCAATGATTTGTAAAGTAAAAAGCACTATAAATTAAATGAAAACAGTACTAAAATTAAAGTAGTAACTTTTTACAAAAAAAGTTGAAATGCTAAAATTATTAAAACTGACATAACATAAAGGCTAAAAAAAAATTAATAAAACTAATTCCTAAACCTCAAACTGCAACCATGAGGCTAAAAGCTATGCTATTTGTCACTCTGAGAAAGTGCTGTAACAGTTTATAAAGACCTTGATGTTGTTTGGACACCAGAACCGTGTGTGTGTGTGTGTCCACCTAGATGTTCCCGTGTTTGGCTCCTGGGATGATCTGAATCCTCTCAAAGTCCCTCCCCAGGATGATGATGTCACAGCCAGAGTAGTACGCCTGTCTGACACTGATAATCACAGAGAGTTCTACATATCATCTGAATGTAATGTTTTGCTACATTTTTATTTATTTATTTTCTAATTGAGGAATCAGAGTTTTAAATGTTTTCATTTACGGTTAATAATCTCTGCTGCTGCTGTTACACTCACAGTCACGAACAGCTTGAATCATCTGGACTTTTTGTTTAATATTATTTCTTAACATATCAGACAATATCTGCCTTCATATTGCATGCATCTTGTTTATACTCACTTAAAAACTTTTGGTTGCCCTTTTTGTTGTTTTTGTTGTGTTGTTTTTTATCCTCATTTGTAAGTCGCTTTGGATAAAAGCGTCTGCTGAATGAATAAATGTAAATGTAAACTTATCAAATTATGGCTTCGTTTCCTTACATGATTATCGAAATATTCAACTCAAATAAACACCTGTATGATGCAGTATTAGTATTAGAATTTAATTTGGGGTCCTGAAATAACCTGAACAATGCACAGAGGTTAAGATGACCATTTCTACAAAAAGAAAAGAAAAATTGAAACTCATCCTATTTTGTTTTAATTTTCCCTTACTAAATTATACAGTTACTGATGCTATGGACTGTGGGATTACTAACAGGCTATTGACAAAAATCTGTCTCTAAAACTCTTTTCTCTTTATTAAAAGTTGATCTGGACAAGTACATGATAGAATCAAATGTTTTGCAAATCCGCTGGAAAGACCAGATCTCAAATGATTCGCGAAATGCGCTTCGGAGTCCCGATCTGAATCAAATGTTTTGCCGACTCGCTCCGAAGCCCCGATCATAAGATTCGCGAAACGATCTTCGGAGTCCCGATCTGAATCAAATGTTTTGCGAACTCGCTCCAAATCCCAGATGTCAAGTTATTTTCCAGTGAAAGCGCTACAGCGTTCATTCGCTTGCCGAAAAATAGCGGAGGCCAAAAGTATTCAGATGTGTATAGTGTGCCTTTGTGTTCTAATAAAAAAAAAAAAAAAACGTATTTATCATTTCATAGTTTTCCCACCTACGAAAATAAAAATAAGCGTTGAATTGGGCTATATGGTGAGAGGAGGAGACGACAATTACTCTGAGGAAAGGTACTTTAGTGTGTGCTAAGCCCTTCACGGAGGATGAGGTCCGTGTCCAACCGGAGTACGGTCGATCTCGCACCGTGGGCTGTGCCTTCCAGGTTTGCGTGGAAAAGTTGCGGAGACGTTAAATCACGCGTCATAACGGGCTGTTTGTGGTGCAGAGCAGTAAATGTCCAGATGGTCCAGTCCCAGGTGAGTGTGTTAACTAAAACAATAACTTATATTAAAAGCTTATCGGTAACTATATAGACATTAATCAAATATAGTATGTTTTATTTGTATTGTTAGATGTACATTAATCAAATATAGTATGTTTTATTTGTATTGTTTACATGTAACGTTATACATTTAATGTAGCACATGGTAGCAGTTATGCTAACAGTCGAGCTGGTTAGTGAAGCGGTGTTTTTATACTTTTGCCATCACCCTTTTATACTGCTCTCTTTCTGGCTTAAGTCACACAAAAAGCAAAATTAACAAAGACATTTAAAGTTATCAATAAAATCCACAACAATGTAGGAAATACGAGCAGTTGAACAAATCTGTTGTACAAGCAGAATTCAAATTATTTTATAATGGTTTGTAGGTTATTTAACTTTGAATTGATGTTCTAAGTAACTGGTATATTATTGCATACATGTGATAGTAACTTTCCAAATTAATGAGTTGTTTTTATTAAAGTGTTATGCTTAACTCAAAATAATACATGTATTGTTCTTTGCTTTATGTTAATAGGCTCCGTGGCCGTGCACAAACGTAGTGACGAACTTCCGCTGTCGCCAGAAGTCGACCAAGTATAGGTCTCTGCAGGAAAGTAATGGGTGGTTTTAAGAATTTGTGGTCAGATATAAATAAATATGTAATTCCTAATAAAGTTAAAGAAACTCACTTTAAAATAATAAACAGATACTATCCATGTAATGATTTTATTAGTAAGTTTAAAGAAGGGTTTTTGCCATTATGTAGTTTCTGTAAAGAAGAAAATGAAACAATTGTACACTTATTTTTCAGTTGTAATTATACTAAATTATTTTGGTCCCAAGTTTCTTGGTTTCTTTTTGAGTTATTTTATAAGTTTGTCACAATAACCGATGTAATGGTCTTGTTTATGGATTGTGATACTGGTTTAATCCAGGGGAAGTCGTGGCCTAATGGTTAGAGAGTCCGACTCCCAATCGAAAGGTTCTGAGTTCGAGTCCCGGGCCGGCAGGAATTGTGGGTGGGAGTGCATGTACAATTCTCTCTCCACCTTCAATACCACGACTTAGGTGCCCTTGAGCAAGGCATTGAACCCCCAACTGCTCCCCGGGCGCCGCAGCATAAATGGCTGCCCACTGCTCTGTGTGTGTGCACTTCGGGTGGGTTAAATGCAGAGCACAAATTCTGAGTATGGGTCACCATACTTGGCTGAATGTCACTTCACTTCACTTCACTTTTTTTTTTGGTTGGAAATGGATACTATTATTAAACTTCTTACTCTGTTAGGAAAATATCATACATAAAGCAAAATGTATATCGACTGTACCAAATGGTAGATTTCTGAAGATTTTTTTACGACTCTCTAACTTCAATACAGAATAATCGAAAGACATTTAAACTGCTGAAAAGGATACTTAATGTATTAGAAACATGATTGATATGTTATACAGTATGCATCTTATTGCTTTACAGATTCACATGTCTCTGTTTTCCCCTTTTTTGTTATCTCAAAAAAAAAAAAAGTAATGGGAGATCAAGGGGTTTTTACACCATGATACCTGATTAGTTGATGTAATAGTGACGTTAGGTTTAGGGGTGGGGTTGGGTAAGGGGGATCATTTAGATTGCATGATTCAGAAACACCCAGCAGTTTCAAAACACCCACATGGTGATTTTGTTAAATTGATTTCATAAAATGTTATCCTCCACTGCAAATTGTCTTGCAAGTCAAAAGGGTTGAATAATTTGGAACACAACTGTATATTGTCTGTGTGAGAGGAATCAAACAATCATATCCTGCTATCGTTTACTCTTCCTCAGCCCGAAAGTGTTTTTTTTTTCTGCTGAACACTAAAGAAGATGTTTTTTGAGAGTGAACAGTTGACGGCACCCATTGACTTCTATGCTACAGGAAGAAATACTATGGAAGTGAATGGGTACCGTCAACCGTTTGGTCTTTAAAGCATCATCTTTTTAGCATTCAGCAGAAGACAGAAACTCGTACAAAAAATATATATAATTTTTACATTTTATTTAAAGAAATAAATATATAAAATAAGCTCACACAGTTAAACATTTATTCCCAAAGCAACCAACTATGTGTCATTGTTGTTAACTAAGACTGAAACAACTAAAAACAGTTTTCTGTAATTGAAATAAAGCTAAAGTAAAATGATATAGATAAGTCGTGTAAGCTACTACTAAATATGGGAGAAACTTATTTTCTGTAAGGTTGCTTTGCAATGATTTGTAAAGTAAAAAGCACTAATTTTAGTACTGTTTTCATTTAATTTATAAAGTAGTAACTTTTTACAAAAAAAGTTGAAATGCTAAAATTATTAAAACTGACATAACATAAAGGCTAAAAAAAAAATTAATAAAACTAATTCCTAAACCTCAAACTGCAACCATGAGGCTAAAAGCTATGCTATTTGTCACTCTGAGAAAGTGCTGTAACAGTTTATAAAGACCTTGATGTTGTTTGGACACCAGAACCGTGTGTGTGTGTGTGTGTCCACCTAGATGTTCCCGTGTTTGGCTCCTGGGATGATCTTAATCCTCTCAAAGTCCCTCCCCAGGATGATGATGTCACAGCCAGAGTAGTACGCCTGTCTGACACTGATAATCACAGAGAGTTCTACATATCATCTGAATGTAATGTTTTGCTACATTTTTATTTATTTATTTTCTAATTGAGGAATCAGAGTTTTAAATGTTTTCATTTACGGTTAATAATCTCGGCTGCTGCTGTTACACTCACAGTCACGAACAGCTTGAATCATCTGGACTTTTTGTTTTATATTATTTCTTAACATATCAGACAATATCTGCCTTCATATTGCATGCATCTTGTTTATACTCACTTAAAAACTTTTGGTTGCCCTTTTTGTTGTTTTTCGTTGTGTTGTTTTTTATCCTCATTTGTAAGTCGCTTTGGATAAAAGCGTCTGCTGAATGAATAAATGTAAATGTAAACTTATCAAATTATGACTTCGTTTCCTTACATGATTATCGAAATATTCAACTCAAATAAACACCTGTATGATGCAGTATTAGTATTAGAATTTAATTTGGGGTCCTGAAATAACCTGAACACTGCACAGAGGTTAAGATGACCATTTCTACAAAAATAAAATAAAAATTGAAACTCATCCTATTTTGTTTTAATTTTCCCTTACTAAATTATACAGTTACTGATGCTATGGACTGTGGGATTACTAACAGGCTATTGACAAAAATCTGTCTCTAAAACTCTTTTCTCTTTATTAAAAGTTGATCTGGACAAGTACATGATAGAATCAAATGTTTTGCAAATCCGCTGGAAAGACCAGATCTCAAATGATTCGCTAAATGCGCTTCGGAGTCCCGATCTGAATCAAATGTTTTGCCGACTCGCTCCGAAGCCCCGATCAAATTATTCGCGAAACGCGCTTCGGAGTCCCGATCTGAATCAAATGTTTTGCCGACTCGCTCCGAAGCCCCGATCAAATTATTCGCGAAACGCGCTTCGGAGTCCGGATCTGAATCAAATGTTTTGCGAACTCCGAAGGCCCGATCATAAGATTCGCGAAACGATCTTCGGAGTCGCGATATGAATCAAATGTTTTGCGAACTCGCTCCAAATCCCAGATCTCAAGTTATTTTCCAGTGAAAGCGCTACAGCGTTCATTCGCTTGCCGAAAAATAGCGGAGACCAAAAGTATTCAGATGTGTATAGTGTGCCTTTGTGTTCTAATTAAAAAAAAAAAAAAAACTTATTTATCATTTCATAGTTTTCCCACCTACGAAAATAAAAATAAGCGTTGAATTGGGCTATGTATTGTTGAGAGGAGGAGACGACAATTACTCTGAGGAAAGGTACTTTAGTGTGTGCTAAGCCCTTCACGGAGGATGAGGTCCGTGTCCAACCGGAGTACGGTCGATCTCGCACCGTGGGCTGTGCCTTCCAGGTTTGCGTGGAAAAGTTGCGGAGACGTTAAATCACGCGTCATAACGGGCTGTTTGTGGTGCAGAGCAGTATATGTCCAGATGGTCAACCCATTCTCACTCCAAAGGCGTCAAAAACCGAAGCATGGTCAAGCGCCCCTAGCGTCACTTTTATGACGCCAAATGTGCCTCTCGGCGTCGAATATCGAAGCACTACGACCTTCATTGCTTTCAATGGGAAACTTTTGGCGTCAGAATTCGACACGAGGACATGAGATGTTTATCGCTATGAAATCACGTTCAAGAAGTCTCATTCAGCACACATCGCGATACTTGCTATCAGTTCCACAGTTTGGGTGAGTAGTCGTATATACGCTCTTTTAATGCCTTTTATAAAATGTATTCTGTCTTATTTATTAATCAGATTAGTGCCATATGTTTAATCGCTGTATTATATCGGTCATCCGCGGCTGTCTTTGAGTTTCATTGCGTTTAAATAAATGAACACAGCTGCTAATTAGTCTGATTAAACTCTATCTGTCACCTGACGTGCATTAGACCTTCGATCCGTTTTATATTATTATTAATTTCAGGATTAATGATGTAAGTTGTATTTGTAGTAAAATCATGGTAATCAGGACACTTACAATAGTAATAAATGAAATGTGAAGTTAAAACACAGTAAACTGGACATTAGTAACTGTAGTTTTACTATGGTATATTAATAATCAATACAACAATACAATAATCACCAAACCAGCTATGTTTGTATCACTGTAATGTTAGTGTTTTTATGTGCTTTTATATGACAGATATCACAGTAATCATATGTTCTGTAGCATGTTTTTAATACCTTTTAATGTAAATCCCCCAAAAAAAAAAAAATCAAATTAAAAATAAATAATAAAACATGCATTTTTCCATCTTGCAGTTCTTTCATATCAGTTTATATATATATATATATATATATATATATATATATATATATATATATATATATATATTTATTATATCTAAATATTTTGCTCACAGATCATTATTAACATTCTGTATATAATTCAATTTTATTTACTCTCCCCTTTTTATTATTTTTATTTTTATTTTTAGCTGAAAAGACGTAAAGGCAGTCAGCCCAGTGGTGTTTCTGGAGAGGGATTCCTTCAGAAATGGAGAAGACAGAAAGCTGCGGAGGCAGATATATGCAGCAGTAAGTCTGTGATAGTTTGTCCCTTTTATCAAACATTCCTGCTGTTATAATTTGTACAGCATTTGTTGTTTCTTAAACTGTTGCACTGTCCAAATACCCACACTTGCCATCTTTGCACTTGACCACTTGATTACTTATTTGAAGTCTTTCCTGTATTTGGCCTAGTGTTCGAGTGAGCATGATGACCACAAGTGTGTGTCGAACTTTTCATGACCTGATGACTGTGTTTCCCAATCCTGATCCTGGAGAACCCCAGCACTGCACGGTTTTGGTGTCTCTCTTATCTGCCTTGGAGTCTTCACTGATGAGCTGATGAGTTGAATCAGGTGTGTTTGATCAGGGAGACATCTCAAATGTGCAGTGTTGGGCTTCTCCAGGACCAGGATTGGGAGCCACTGCCTTATGGGACACTTATGTGTTTACAGAGATTTTTAATATCTAATTATCAATATTTCACATACTGTACATTGGACAGCTTCCCATGACCTCTTGTGAGATCTCGGCAAAAAGTCTGACGATTTATTCCAAAACATGATGCATGATGGGATACACTAAGCTTTGTATAGTGCTCCGGAGCAGTATTGGAGAGGTTTAGTGTGTGTTAAGGACGCTGTGCTTTGGCATTATTAAGACCGGGGACAGTCTCGTTCACACACTGTCACGTACACACACTCTCAAGTGGCCAAGACTGCAAGTTTGGGTATCTGGACAGGGTCAAAAACTTAAAAATGATCCCTAAACACATCACAGTCTTAATAATCCAGTTTAACACTTGTATGATATTGTACAAGCCCCAGGACGGTCTCATCTGACACTATCAAAAGAATTCATATGACTATAGCTTGCTATTAATTACTTGCTTTCAATAATGGATGCATTTAACATTTAATTATACAGCATCTTTACAGAGGTGTAATGTACAAGTTGCACGTAATTAATAATATTTCCTTCTTTCTGTCTTACAGGATTTTTTGCAGATAATCCTAATGCTGTTCTTCTTTTTCAGGTCTAAAATATCAAGCTCAACAGCTCACTCAAGAGCCAACCCTCACAAACCTTCCTAAAAACTAAAAGAGCTATTACTGAGACTCAACGAATCTTGCCATGATCAGCTCTTCCCAGGTACATTTGTTTAGAATATTTTTTAATCAACATTTACTCCTCAAATGCTCTGGTCTGAATCTTACTTTAAATTAACTTAATTATGTTTAATGAGCAATATTAATTGCACACAGAGTAAGTAGAGATTATCTTGTTTGACAGAAGAGAAGGAAGACCAAGGAAATGATTTGCTCAGGATGAGAAATGAAGATGGCCATCTTGTGCTCAAACAAACAGAAGTCCTCTGGTATGTGTGTGTTGAAGCAATGCTGTGTTATACAACATTTTATGATGATCTCTCACAGAACTGGTCATGTCAGCCTTGATTTCTTTTTTTACTATTACAATTACAGCATGTTAGCAAAGTGTGACTGGACATTTTTAATATGTTTTTAAAAACACACCATCTGTTTTAAGAGTAGACAAGTATCATGAAATTGGTTTAGTTGATATAAACACCAATGTACATTATTTCATTGTTTAGTAAATGTTATGTTATAAATTGTGAATTGATAGTGGATTGGTTTGAAGCCAGGCCTTGCACTGCACAGACTAAAACACATTTGTGAGAGAAGTCAGGAACTTTTGAGAAAGATTCTAGAGGAAGAAAACACATTTACTGCAACAATAGATGAATTCTAGAGTCTCTGAGAACTACACATGCTAATGCAGTCTCATGAGCAAGACCTTTGCCTCTGTAACTTTTTCTTAATTCTTTAATTTTTATTGCAGTATTTTAATTTGTACAGATGATCTCATCAGCCAAATGAGGGGTTTTGACAAAGTGATGCTCTTGAAAGGAGTGAAAGAAGAGGATGTGCTAAATTCTCTTCAGAGAAAAGGCTTCTCAAAAGGTCTCAAACCAGCTTGAAGAATGGTAAGTGTACAGTACTACAAGGGTCATAGTTGCTCACACTGCTAAAATCACACAGAACATAAGCTGAGCTCTCTGTCCATTAAACAACTTCATCTGGATTGCTTGTTTCACTTTGACCAGGTCTGGGATCTTAGGACTGAGAGATCCTCTGGCTGAGAACAAGCTACACCACATCAGTGCTGGATATCAGCCACAAACTGTTTCCAGACACGAGAGAAGAAGAACACGATGGGGAGATGAAACCAGTTTAGATGTGATGATGGGAATCATTATTTTCTGGAACAGTATCTCATGTCTTATATATATCACATGATCTGTATCACAGTTGACTGGATGGGACTGTGTGACTTTTAAGGACATTTCATCACTCATCTGTGTGAACTGATTTATATATAAGGTTAATGTATTTTTGATGATAATTATTTTCATTGAATCTTATTCGTCTTGATTCTACTTTATCAACTTTATAGTCTATGCTTCAATAAAATGAAAATGGTGAATATTGTGTTCTGAAGATTCTTGTTAAATACATAATTTTACTAGGTAGGCTCATATGTGTTTATTTTAGACTTGGAAAAACAACATTTTAATTATTGAGATTATTTTTTTATTTAAGACATAAACATTTTTGATCGGATTAATAACATCTGGGACAGCAGTACACCAGAAAGTAATTTTTTTATATTTTAGTAACAAATATGCAAATTTTTTTGTGAAATAAAGGAAGTTACGAGATTAACTATTCTGCATTACAAGATGGTGCCATGGGCTTTATTGTTACAAACACTTGAGGGATGACTGAGAATGTAGCAGGGATGATCAACGTGGATCTTGTACTGCATTAAAACCAAGAGCAGTCACATTACTGATGTCCAGCACCTGAGGAGCAAGATACTGGGGTGAGGAGGACATTTTTACACTGATTTTTGCTAAATAGTTATATATATATATATTAATAATTAATAATTAATATTCTTAGCACTGCATGAATTTGTCCTTATGTAATAGTGAAGTATCACAATGTGTATACATTGTCCTTGATTACTGCTTTACAGGTGGGGAATAGATAAAGGCAAGTTGTTGCAGGTTCATCCATTATATTTCTTGCCATATACTTCAAAAATCAAATAAATAATCTATTATTTTCATTATTAAATCATTTCTTTCTAATTTTTCAATGTTTCATCAGATGGCCTCACAATGTCCTGTCAAAAGGTATAATAGTCATGATGAATAGAATAGAAAACAGAGGACTGTGAAAACTGTCAGATATAAATGTGACTCAGCTCAGTTTGTTGTCCATTATGAGGAGAATACATATATGTAGGTTTTACTGCCCTTCAACCCCCAGGGGCCCAGTAGCACCCCCCGGAAGAGCCCAAAACTGTACATTTCAAATGGCTGTAAATCAGAGTCCAATTAACATATCAAAGAGAAAATGGGCAGGATTATTACTTATGCTATGCTGATAAAATAATGTTGAGCTCAGTTTTCAGAAATAAATGGAAAGCTGACATAAAGGCATTTTAAATATTGCTCACTGTAAAATACCACATTTCAGCCTGCCTCTCAAATATATCATAGAGGTTTGCACAATAAACATATTTAGATATCCAGTTTTCCTTAAAATAAATAATTTATTTCGTTTCGTTAATAAAAAGTTTTAAACTACATTACCCACAAGCCTCCGTCGTTCTATCTATGCAAAGGCAACACTAGGGGGCTGTTTTTTGTAGTTCATTGAAGTTATGCTTAGGGTTAGGATTAGGATCTCGCTAAAGATGTAATTTTTCTCAAGATAGCAACACTTCATTGTTGACTTAATATATTACTAATGTGATGATAGCAGCAAAACATACTTTTTAACATGATGCGCTGTTTAATATGGGTTAAAAGATAGTCCAACCACAGACTGTCCTGAAAATTCATAGCCAATGACATCAAAGCTGAGCAGCAGCGACACACTTCCTTATCCATGTATGACCGACGTCTTTCGTTTTTCGGCTGAAGGGATAGATTCGGTTAACAATAGATTAAGCTTGCTACTTATTAGATTCTGTTTTATTAACGTCTTCACCTTCCTCCGTTGTTCAGCTTGACAAACATTGGGCAATATTAATGTGCACATGCCCAGCAGTCGCAGTTGTATCCAACAGACAGATTCCTCTATAATAAATATAAGACACATTTTTAAGATTTGTATTTTTTTTTTTTTGACCAAAGACAAATATATTTACTAATCAAATGACGTGCTTCTAAAATTTACATTGTATATTACATTGTGTTTTAAAATTAAAATTGTTCACATTTGTGTTTCTGTGATTTACCATTCTCTACCATTTGAACTCTAGGAATAAAAACTGAAATTATAAATGAATGAATGAATGAACAAATAAATACATAAAGCATAATAAACATGCATATTTTTGTAAGGATCTTCCATTATTTATTTATATGTCAAACTCATTTAAAGACAACATGCCCAAATTACTACACTGCATCCTCTGTCATCAAGCTCGTTTTTGCCACCATAAAGAACAAAAAGGCAGTTATGTTGTAAACATTAACTATTTTCAGTATGCAAATGAAAATGCTTTTATTAAAAAACAAAACAGTAAATACAGTATGTCTTTCAGAGAACACTGGAAAAAGTGTTGTGACCAAAATGTTATACAACACAATGTAAATGTTTCAAACTCACAAAAAAACACCATGAAGACATGCATGTCAAGTGTGCAATATATTTTTAATATGGAGCGCTATTTTTAACTATTGTTTTCATCACTGGTTCTGTAATGTATTCATTATGAGCTTATAATTAAAACAAAGTTACATCTTCTGCAAAAATCAAACCACTGCAAAGTCTAATCACTGATCCAGGGACCATTTCTGTGTGTGTGGGTGATAAAGAGTAAACGAGGTGAGTCCTTGTGCATGATGGAGCTACAGCGTTATCCTCAAACAATCCTGTAAGACAGAAAGGAAGGAAATATTAAATGACATTCAACTTATACATTACACTGTGTTTTGTTTAGACCATAAAAGCAGCCTCTGTAAAGATGCTGTATAATTAAATGTTAAATGCATCCATTATTGAAAGCAAGTAATTAATAGCAAGCTATAGTCATATGAATTCTTTTGATAGTGTCAGATGAGACCGTCCTGGGGCTTGTACAATATCATACAAGTGTTAAACTGGATTATTAAGACTGTGATGTGTTTAGGGATCATTTTTAAGTTTTTGACCCTGTCCAGATACCCAAACTTGCAGTCTTGGCCACTTGAGAGTGTGTGTACGTGACAGTGTGTGAACGAGACTGTCCCCGGTCTTAATAATGCCAAAGCACAGCGTCCTTAACACACACTAAACCTCTCCAATACTGCTCCGGAGCACTATACAAAGCTTAGTGTATCCCATCATGCATCATGTTTTGGAATAAATCGTCAGACTTTTTGCCGAGATCTCACAAGAGGTCATGGGAAGCTGTCCAATGTACAGTATGTGAAATATTGATAATTAGTTATTAAAAATCTCTGTAAACACATAAGTGTCCCATAAGGCAGTGGCTCCCAATCCTGGTCCTGGAGAAGCCCAACACTGCACATTTGAGATGTCTCCCTGATCAAACACACCTGATTCAACTCATCAGCTCATCAGTGAAGACTCCAAGGCAGATAAGAGAGACATCAAAACCGTGCAGTGCTGGAGTTCTCCAGGACCAGGATTGGGAAACACAGTCATCAGGTCATGAAAAGTTCGACACACACTTGTGGTCATCATGCTCACTCGAACACTAGGCCAAATACAGGAAATACTTCAAATAAGTAATCAAGTGGTCAAGTGCAAAGATGGCAAGTGTGGGTATTTGGACAGTGCAACAGTTTAAGAAACAACAAATGCTGTACAAATTATAACAGCAGGAATGTTTGATAAAAGGGACAAACTATCACAGACTTACTGCTGCATATATCTGCCTCCGCAGCTTTCTGTCTTCTCCATTTCTGAAGGAATCCCTCTCCAGAAACACCACTGGGCTGACTGCCTTTACGTCTTTTCAGCTAAAAATAAAAATAAAAATAATAAAAAGGGGAGAGTAAATAAAATTGAATTATATACAGAATGTTAATAATGATCTGTGAGCAAGATATTTAGATATAATAAATATATATAAATATATATATATAAATATAAACTGATATGAATGAACTGCAAAATGGAAAAATGCATGTTTTATTATTTATTTTTAATTTGATTTTTTTTTTTTTTGGATTTACATTAAAAGGTATTAAAAGCATGGTACAGAACATATGATTACTGTGATATCTGTCATATAAAAGCACATAAAAACACTAACATTACAGTGATACAAACATAGCTGGTTTGGTGATTATTGTATTGTTGTATTGATTATTAATATACCATAGTAAAACTACAGTTACAGTTACTAATGTCCTGTTTACTGTGTTTTAACTTCACATTTCATTTATTACTATTGTAAGTGTCGTGATTACCATGATTTTACTACAAATACAACTTACATCATTAATCCTGAAATTAATAATAATATAAAACGGATCGAAGGTCTAATGCACGTCAGGTGACAGATAGAGTTTAATCAGACTAATTAGCAGCTGTGTTCATTTATTTAAACGCAATGAAACTCAAAGACAGCCGCGGATGACCGATATAATACAGCGATTAAACATATGGCACTAATTTGATTAATAAATAAGACAGAATACATTTTATAAAAGGCATTAAAAGAGCGTATTTACGACTACTCACCCAAACTGTGGAACTGATAGCAAGTATCGCGATGTGTGCTGAATGAGACTTCTTGAACGTGATTTCATAGCGATAAACATCTCATGTCCTCGTGTCGAATTCTGACGCCAAAAGTTTCCCATTGAAAGCAATGAAGGTCGTAGTGCTTCGATATTCGACGCCGAGAGGCACATTTGGCGTCATAAAAGTGACGCTAGGGGCGCTTGACCATGCTTCGGTTTTTGACGCCTTTGGAGTGAGAATGGGTTGAGATGGTCCAGTCCCAGGTGAGTGTGTTAACTAAAACAATAACTTATATTAAAAGCTTATCGGTAACTATATAGACATTAATCAAATATAGTATGTTTTATTTGTATTGTTAGATGTACATTAATCAAATATAGTATGTTTTATTTGTATTGTTAGATGTAACGTTATACATTTAATGTAGCACATGGTAGCAGTTATGCTAACAGTCGAGCAGGTTAGTGAAGCGGTGTTTTTATACTTTTGCCATCACCCTTTTATACTGCTCTCTTTCTGGCTTAAGTCACACAAAATTAACAAAGACATTTAAAGTTATCAATAAAATCCACAACAATGTAGGAAATACGAGCAGTTGAACAAATCTGTTGAACAAGCAGAATTCAAATTATTTTATAATGGTTTGTAGGTTATTTAACTTTGAATTGATGTTCTAAGTAACTGGTATATTATTGCATACATGTGATAGTAACTTTCCAAATTAATGAGTTGTTTTTATTAAAGTGTTATGCTTAACACAAAATAATACATGTATTGTTGTTTGCTTTATGTTAATAGGCTCCGTGGCCGTGCACAAACGAAGTGACGAACTTCCGCTGTCGCCAGAAGTCGACCAAGTATAGGTCTCTGCAGGAAAGTAATTTGTGGTTTTAAGAATTTGTGGTCAGATATAAATAAATATGTAATTCCTAATAAAGTTAAAGAAACTCACTTTAAAATAATAAACAGATACTATCCATGTAATGATTTTATTGGTAAGTTTAAAGAAGGGTTTTTGCCATTATGTAGTTTCTGTAAAGAAGAAAATGAAACAATTGTACACTTATTTTTCAGTTGTAATTATACTAAATTATTTTGGTCCCAAGTTTCTTGGTTTCTTTTTGAGTTATTTTATAAGTTTGTCACAATAACCGATGTAATGGTCTTGTTTATGGATTGTGATACTGGTTTAATCCAGGGGAAGTCGTGGCGTAATGGTTAGAGAGTCCGACTCCCAATCGAAAGGTTCTGAGTTCGAGTCCCGGGCCGGCAGGAATTGTGGGTGGGAGTGCATGTACAATTCTGACGACCACGACTTAGGTGCCCTTGAGCAAGGCATTGAACCCCCAACTGCTCCCCGGGTGCCGCAGCATAAATGGCTGCCCACTGCTCTGTGTGTGTGCACTTCGGGTGGGTTAAATGCAGAGCACAAATTCTGAGTATGGGTCACCATACTTGGCTGAATGTCACTTCACTTCACTTCACTTTTTTTTTTGGTTGGAAATGGATACTATTATTAAACTTCTTACTCTGTTAGGAAAATATCATACATAAAGCAAAATGTATATCGACTGTACCAAATGGTAGATTTCTGAAGATTTTTTTACGACTCTCTAACTTCAATACAGAATAATCGAAAGACATTTAAACTGCTGAAAAGGATACTTAATGTATTAGAAACATGATTGATATGTTATACAGTATGCATCTTATTGCTTTACAGATTCACATGTCTCTGTTTTCCCCTTTTTTGTTATCTCAAAAAAAAAAAAAGTAATGGGAGATCAAGGGGTTTTTACACCATGATACCTGATTAGTTGATGTAATAGTGACGTTAGGTTTAGGGGTGGGGTTGGGTAAGGGGGATCATTTAGATTGCATGATTCAGAAACACCCAGCAGTTTCAAAACACCCACATGGTGATTTTGTTAAATTGATTTCATAAAATGTTATCCTCCACTGCAAATTGTCTTGCAAGTCAAGGGGGTTGAATAATTTGGAACACAACTGTATATTGTCTGTGTGAGAGGAATCAAACAATCATATCCTGCTATCGTTTACTCTTCCTCAGCCCGAAAGTGTTTTTTTTTTCTGCTGAACACTAAAGAAGATGTTTTTTGAGAGTGAACAGTTGACGGCACCCATTGACTTCTATGCTACAGGAAGAAATACTATGGAAGTGAATGGGTACCGTCAACCGTTTGGTCTTTAAAGCATCATCTTTTTAGCATTCAGCAGAAGACAGAAACTCGTACAAAAAATATATATAATTTTTACATTTTATTTAAAGAAATAAATATATAAAATAAGCTCACACAGTTAAACATTTATTCCCAAAGCAACCAACTATGTGTCATTGTTGTTAACTAAGACTGAAACAACTAAAAACAGTTTTCTGTAATTGAAATAAAGCTAAAGTAAAATGATATAGATAAGTCGTGTAAGCTACTACTAAATATGGGAGAAACTTATTTTCTGTAAGGTTGCTTTGCAATGATTTGTAAAGTAAAAAGCACTAATTTTAGTACTGTTTTCATTTAATTTATAAAGTAGTAACTTTTTACAAAAAAAGTTGAAATGCTAAAATTATTAAAACTGACATAACATAAAGGCTAAAAAAAAAATTAATAAAACTAATTCCTAAACCTCAAACTGCAACCATGAGGCTAAAAGCTATGCTATTTGTCACTCTGAGAAAGTGCTGTAACAGTTTATAAAGACCTTGATGTTGTTTGGACACCAGAACCGTGTGTGTGTGTGTGTGTCCACCTAGATGTTCCCGTGTTTGGCTCCTGGGATGATCTGAATCCTCTCAAAGTCCCTCCCCAGGATGATGATGTCACAGCCAGAGTAGTACGCCTGTCTGACACTGATAATCACAGAGAGTTCTACATATCATCTGAATGTAATGTTTTGCTACATTTTTATTTATTTATTTTCTAATTGAGGAATCAGAGTTTTAAATGTTTTCATTTACGGTTAATAATCTCTGCTGCTGCTGTTACACTCACAGTCACGAACAGCTTGAATCATCTGGACTTTTTGTTTTATATTATTTCTTAACATATCAGACAATATCTGCCTTCATATTGCATGCATCTTGTTTATACTCACTTATAAACTTTTGTTTGCCCTTTTTGTTGTTTTTCGTTGTGTTGTTTTTTTATCCTCATTTGTAAGTCGCTTTGGATAAAAGCGTCTGCTGAATGAATAAATGTAAATGTAAATTTATCAAATTATGGCTTCGTTTCCTTACATGATTATCGAAATATTCAACTCAAATAAACACCTGTATGATGCAGTATTAGAATTTAATTTGGGGTCCTGAAATAACCTGAACACTGCACAGAGGTTAAGATGACCATTTCTACAAAAATAAAATAAAAATTGAAACTCATCCTATTTTGTTTTAATTTTCCCTTACTAAATTATACAGTTACTGATGCTATGGACTGTGGGATTACTAACAGGCTATTGACAAAAATCTGTCTCTAAAACTCTTTTCTCTTTATTAAAAGTTGATCTGGACAAGTACATGATAGAATCAAATGTTTTGCAAATCCGCTGGAAAGACCAGATCTCAAATGATTCGCGAAATGCGCTTCGGAGTCCCGATCTGAATCAAATGTTTTGCCGACTCGCTCCGAAGCCCCGATCAAATGATTCGCGAAATGCGCTTCGGAGTCCCGATCTGAATCAAATGTTTTGCCGACTCGCTCCGAAGCCCCGATCAGATGATTCGCTAAATGCGCTTCGGAGTCCCGATCTGAATCAAATGTTTTGCCGACTCGCTCCGAAGCACCGATCAAATTATTCGCGAAATGCGCTTCGGAGTCCCGATCTGAATCAAATGTTTTGCCGACTCGCTCCGAAGCCCCGATCAAATGATTCGCTAAATGCGCTTCGGAGTCCCGATCTGAATCAAATGTTTTGCCGACTCGCTCCGAAGCCCCGATCAAATTATTCGCGAAACGCGCTTCGGAGTCCGGATCTGAATCAAATGTTTTGCGAACTCCGAAGGCCCGATCATAAGATTCGCGAAACGATCTTCGGAGTCGCGATATGAATCAAATGTTTTGCGAACTCGCTCCAAATCCCTGATCTCAAGTTATTTTCCAGTGAAAGCGCTACAGCGTTCATTCGCTTGCCGAAAAATAGCGGAGACCAAAAGTATTCAGATGTGTATAGTGTGCCTTTGTGTTCTAATAAAAAAAAAAAAAAAAAAACTTATTTATCATTTCATAGTTTTCCCACCTACGAAAATAAAAATAAGCGTTGAATTGGGCTATATGGTGAGAGGAGGAGACGACAATTACTCTGAGGAAAGGTACTTTAGTGTGTGCTAAGCCCTTCACGGAGGATGAGGTCCGTGTCCAACCGGAGTACGGTCGATCTCGCACCGTGGGCTGTGCCTTCCAGGTTTGCGTGGAAAAGTTGCGGAGACGTTAAATCACGCGTCATAACGGGCTGTTTGTGGTGCAGAGCAGTAAATGTCCAGATGGTCCAGTCCCAGGTGAGTGTGTTAACTAAAACAATAACTTATATTAAAAGCTTATCGGTAACTATATAGACATTAATCAAATATAGTATGTTTTATTTGTATTGTTAGATGTAACGTTATACATTTAATGTAGCACATGGTAGCAGTTATGCTAACAGTCGAGCAGGTTAGTGAAGCGGTGTTTTTATACTTTTGCCATCACCCTTTTATACTGCTCTCTTTCTGGCTTAAGTCACACAAATTTAACAAAGACATTTAAAGTTATCAATAAAATCCACAACAATGTAGGAAATACGAGCAGTTGAACAAATCTGTTGAACAAGCAGAATTCAAATTATTTTATAATGGTTTGTAGGTTATTTAACTTTGAATTGATGTTCTAAGTAACTGGTATATTATTGCATACATGTGATAGTAACTTTCCAAATTAACGAGTTGTTTTTATTAAAGTGTTATGCTTAACACAAAATAATACATGTATTGTTGTTTGCTTTATGTTAATAGGCTCCGTGGCCGTGCACAAACGTAGTGACGAACTTCCGCTGTCGCCAGAAGTCGACCAAGTATAGGTCTCTGCAGGAAAGTAATTTGTGGTTTTAAGAATTTGTGGTCAGATATAAATAAATATGTAATTCCTAATAAAGTTAAAGAAACTCACTTTAAAATAATAAACAGATACTATCCATGTAATGATTTTATTGGTAAGTTTAAAGAAGGGTTTTTGCCATTATGTAGTTTCTGTAAAGAAGAAAATGAAACAATTGTACACTTATTTTTCAGTTGTAATTATACTAAATTATTTTGGTCCCAAGTTTCTTGGTTTCTTTTTGAGTTATTTTATAAGTTTGTCACAATAACCGATGTTAATGGTCTTGTTTATGGATTGTGATACTGGTTTAATCCAGGGGAAGTCGTGGCCTAATGGTTAGAGAGTCCGACTCCCAATCGAAAGGTTCTGAGTTCGAGTCCCGGGCCGGCAGGAATTGTGGGTGGGAGTGCATGTACAATTCTCTCTCCACCTTCAATACCACGACTTAGGTGCCCTTGAGCAAGGCATTGAACCCCCAACTGCTCCCCGGGTGCCGCAGCATAAATGGCTGCCCACTGCTCCGGGTGTGTGTGTTCACTGCTCTGTGTGTGTGCACTTCGGGTGGGTTAAATGCAGAGCATTGGGTCACCATACTTGGCTGAATGTCACTTCACTTCACTTTTTTTTTGTTGGAAATGGATACTATTATTAAACTTCTTACTCTGTTAGGAAAATATCATACATAAAGCAAAATGTATATCGACTGTACCAAATGGTAGACTTCTGAAGATTTTTTTACGACTCTCTAACTTCAATACAGAATAATCGAAAAGCTCTAAAGACATTTAAACTGCTGAAAAGGATACTTAATGTATTAGAAACATGATTGATATGTTATACAGTATGCATCTTATTGCTTTACAGATTCACATGTCTCTGTTTTCCCCTTTTTTGTTATCTCAAAAAAAAAAAAAGTAATGGGAGATCAAGGTGTTTTTACACCATGATACCTGATTAGTTGATGTAATAGTGACGTTAGGTTTAGGGGTGGGGTTGGGTAAGGGGGATCATTTAGATTGCATGATTCAGAAACACCCAGCAGTTTCAAAACACCCACATGGTGATTTTGTTAAATTGATTTCATAAAATGTTATCCTCCACTGCAAATTGTCTTGCAAGTCAAGGGGGTTGAATAATTTGGAACACAACTGTATATTGTCTGTGTGAGAGGAATCAAACAATCATATCCTGCTATCGTTTACTCTTCCTCAGCCTGAAAGTGTTTTTTTTTTCTGCTGAACACTAAAGAAGATGTTTTTTGAGAGTGAACAGTTGACGGCACCCATTGACTTCTATGCTACAGGAAGAAATACTATGGAAGTGAATGGGTACCGTCAACCGTTTGGTCTTTAAAGCATCATCTTTTTAGCATTCAGCAGAAGACAGAAACTCGTACAAAAAATATATAATTTTTACATTTTATTTAAAGAAATAAATATATAAAATAAGCTCACACAGTTTAACATTTATTCCCAAAGCAACCAACTATGTGTCATTGTTGTTAACTAAGACTGAAACAACTAAAAACAGTTTTCTGTAATTGAAATAAAGCTAAAGTAAAATGATATAGATAAGTCGTGTAAGCTACTACTAAATATGGGAGAAACTTATTTTCTGTAAAGTTGCTTTGCAATGATTTGTAAAGTAAAAAGCACTAATTTTAGTACTGTTTTCATTTAATTTATAAAGTAGTAACTTTTTACAAAAAAAGTTGAAATGCTAAAATTATTAAAACTGACATAACATAAAGGCTAAAAAAAAAATTAATAAAAACTAATTCCTAAACCTCAAACTGCAACCATGAGGCTAAAAGCTATGCCATTTGTCACTCTGAGAAAGTGCTGTAACAGTTTATAAAGACCTTGATGTTGTTTGGACACCAGAACCGTGTGTGTGTGTGTGTGTGTGTGTCCACCTAGATGTTCCCGTGTTTGGCTCCTGGGATGATCTGAATCCTCTCAAAGTCCCTCCCCAGGATGATGATGTCACAGCCAGAGTAGTACGCCTGTCTGACACTGATAATCACAGAGAGTTCTACATATCATCTGAATGTAATGTTTTGCTACATTTTTATTTATTTATTTTCTAATTGAGGAATCAGAGTTTTAAATGTTTTCATTTACGGTTAATAATCTCTGCTGCTGCTGTTACACTCACAGTCACGAACAGCTTGAATCATCTGGACTTTTTGTTTTATATTATTTCTTAACATATCAGACAATATCTGCCTTCATATTGCATGCATCTTGTTTATACTCACTTATAAACTTTTGTTTGCCCTTTTTGTTGTTTTTCGTTGTGTTGTTTTTTTATCCTCATTTGTAAGTCGCTTTGGATAAAAGCGTCTGCTGAATGAATAAATGTAAATGTAAATTTATCAAATTATGGCTTCGTTTCCTTACATGATTATCGAAATATTCAACTCAAATAAACACCTGTATGATGCAGTATTAGAATTTAATTTGGGGTCCTGAAATAACCTGAACACTGCACAGAGGTTAAGATGACCATTTCTACAAAAATAAAATAAAAATTGAAACTCATCCTATTTTGTTTTAATTTTCCCTTACTAAATTATACAGTTACTGATGCTATGGACTGTGGGATTACTAACAGGCTATTGACAAAAATCTGTCTCTAAAACTCTTTTCTCTTTATTAAAAGTTGATCTGGACAAGTACATGATAGAATCAAATGTTTTGCAAATCCGCTGGAAAGACCAGATCTCAAATGATTCGCGAAATGCGCTTCGGAGTCCCGATCTGAATCAAATGTTTTGCCGACTCGCTCCGAAGCCCCGATCAAATGATTCGCGAAATGCGCTTCGGAGTCCCGATCTGAATCAAATGTTTTGCCGACTCGCTCCGAAGCCCCGATCAGATGATTCGCTAAATGCGCTTCGGAGTCCCGATCTGAATCAAATGTTTTGCCGACTCGCTCCGAAGCACCGATCAAATTATTCGCGAAATGCGCTTCGGAGTCCCGATCTGAATCAAATGTTTTGCCGACTCGCTCCGAAGCCCCGATCAAATGATTCGCTAAATGCGCTTCGGAGTCCCGATCTGAATCAAATGTTTTGCCGACTCGCTCCGAAGCCCCGATCAAATTATTCGCGAAACGCGCTTCGGAGTCCGGATCTGAATCAAATGTTTTGCGAACTCCGAAGGCCCGATCATAAGATTCGCGAAACGATCTTCGGAGTCGCGATATGAATCAAATGTTTTGCGAACTCGCTCCAAATCCCTGATCTCAAGTTATTTTCCAGTGAAAGCGCTACAGCGTTCATTCGCTTGCCGAAAAATAGCGGAGACCAAAAGTATTCAGATGTGTATAGTGTGCCTTTGTGTTCTAATTAAAAAAAAAAAAAAAAAACTTATTTATCATTTCATAGTTTTCCCACCTACGAAAATAAAAATAAGCGTTGAATTGGGCTATATGGTGAGAGGAGGAGACGACAATTACTCTGAGGAAAGGTACTTTAGTGTGTGCTAAGCCCTTCACGGAGGATGAGGTCCGTGTCCAACCGGAGTACGGTCGATCTCGCACCGTGGGCTGTGCCTTCCAGGTTTGCGTGGAAAAGTTGCGGAGACGTTAAATCACGCGTCATAACGGGCTGTTTGTGGTGCAGAGCAGTAAATGTCCAGATGGTCCAGTCCCAGGTGAGTGTGTTAACTAAAACAATAACTTATATTAAAAGCTTATCGGTAACTATATAGACATTAATCAAATATAGTATGTTTTATTTGTATTGTTAGATGTAACGTTATACATTTAATGTAGCACATGGTAGCAGTTATGCTAACAGTCGAGCAGGTTAGTGAAGCGGTGTTTTTATACTTTTGCCATCACCCTTTTATACTGCTCTCTTTCTGGCTTAAGTCACACAAAATTAACAAAGACATTTAAAGTTATCAATAAAATCCACAACAATGTAGGAAATACGAGCAGTTGAACAAATCTGTTGAACAAGCAGAATTCAAATTATTTTATAATGGTTTGTAGGTTATTTAACTTTGAATTGATGTTCTAAGTAACTGGTATATTATTGCATACATGTGATAGTAACTTTCCAAATTAACGAGTTGTTTTTATTAAAGTGTTATGCTTAACACAAAATAATACATGTATTGTTGTTTGCTTTATGTTAATAGGCTCCGTGGCCGTGCACAAACGTAGTGACGAACTTCCGCTGTCGCCAGAAGTCGACCAAGTATAGGTCTCTGCAGGAAAGTAATTTGTGGTTTTAAGAATTTGTGGTCAGATATAAATAAATATGTAATTCCTAATAAAGTTAAAGAAACTCACTTTAAAATAATAAACAGATACTATCCATGTAATGATTTTATTGGTAAGTTTAAAGAAGGGTTTTTGCCATTATGTAGTTTCTGTAAAGAAGAAAATGAAACAATTGTACACTTATTTTTCAGTTGTAATTATACTAAATTATTTTGGTCCCAAGTTTCTTGGTTTCTTTTTGAGTTATTTTATAAGTTTGTCACAATAACCGATGTTAATGGTCTTGTTTATGGATTGTGATACTGGTTTAATCCAGGGGAAGTTGTGGCCTAATGGTTAGAGAGTCCGACTCCCAATCGAAAGGTTCTGAGTTCGAGTCCCGGGCCGGCAGGAATTGTGGGTGGGAGTGCATGTACAATTCTCTCTCCACCTTCAATACCACGACTTAGGTGCCCTTGAGCAAGGCATTGAACCCCCAACTGCTCCCCGGGCGCCGCAGCATAAATGGCTGCCCACTGCTCCGGGTGTATGTGTTCACTGCTCTGTGTGTGTGCACTTCGGGTGGGTTAAATGCAGAGCACAAATTCTGAGTATGGGTCACCATACTTGGCTGAATGTCACTTCACTTCACTTTTTTTTTTTTGTTGGAAATGGATACTATTATTAAACTTCTTACTCTGTTAGGAAAATATCATACTTAAAGCAAAATGTATATCGACTGTACCAAATGGTAGATTTTTGAAGATTTTTTTACGACTCTCTAACTTCAATACAGAATAATCGAAAGACATTTAAACTGCTGAAAAGGATACTTAATGTATTAGAAACATGATTGATATGTTATACAGTATGCATCTTATTGCTTTACAGATTCACATGTCTCTGTTTTCCCCTTTTTTGTTATCTCAAAAAAAAAAAAGTAATGGGAGATCAAGGGGTTTTTACACCATGATACCTGATTAGTTGATGTAATAGTGACGTTAGGTTTAGGGGTGGGGTTGGGTAAGGGGGATCATTTAGATTGCATGATTCAGAAACACCCAGCAGTTTCAAAACACCCACATGGTGATTTTGTTAAATTGATTTCATAAAATGTTATCCTCCACTGCAAATTGTCTTGCAAGTCAAGGGGGTTGAATAATTTGGAACACAACTGTATATTGTCTGTGTGAGAGGAATCAAACAATCATATCCTGCTATCGTTTACTCTTCCTCAGCCTGAAAGTGTTTTTTTTTTCTGCTGAACACTAAAGAAGATGTTTTTTGAGAGTGAACAGTTGACGGCACCCATTGACTTCTAAGCTACAGGAAGAAATACTATGGAAGTGAATGGGTACCGTCAACCGTTTGGTCTTTAAAGCATCATCTTTTTAGCATTCAGCAGAAGACAGAAACTCGTACAAAAAATATATAATTTTTACATTTTATTTAAAGAAATAAATATATAAAATAAGCTCACACAGTTTAACATTTATTCCCAAAGCAACCAACTATGTGTCATTGTTGTTAACTAAGACTGAAACAACTAAAAACAGTTTTCTGTAATTGAAATAAAGCTAAAGTAAAATGATATAGATAAGTCGTGTAAGCTACTACTAAATATGGGAGAAACTTATTTTCTGTAAAGTTGCTTTGCAATGATTTGTAAAGTAAAAAGCACTAATTTTAGTACTGTTTTCATTTAATTTATAAAGTAGTAACTTTTTACAAAAAAAGTTGAAATGCTAAAATTATTAAAACTGACATAACATAAAGGCTAAAAAAAAAATTAATAAAAACTAATTCCTAAACCTCAAACTGCAACCATGAGGCTAAAAGCTATGCCATTTGTCACTCTGAGAAAGTGCTGTAACAGTTTATAAAGACCTTGATGTTGTTTGGACACCAGAACCGTGTGTGTGTGTGTGTGTGTGTGTGTGTCCACCTAGATGTTCCCGTGTTTGGCTCCTGGGATGATCTGAATCCTCTCAAAGTCCCTCCCCAGGATGATGATGTCACAGCCAGAGTAGTACGCCTGTCTGACACTGATAATCACAGAGAGTTCTACATATCATCTGAATGTAATGTTTTGCTACATTTTTATTTATTTATTTTCTAATTGAGGAATCAGAGTTTTAAATGTTTTCATTTACGGTTAATAATCTCTGCTGCTGCTGTTACACTCACAGTCACGAACAGCTTGAATCATCTGGACTTTTTGTTTTATATTATTTCTTAACATATCAGACAATATCTGCCTTCATATTGCATGCATCTTGTTTATACTCACTTATAAACTTTTGTTTGCCCTTTTTGTTGTTTTTCGTTGTGTTGTTTTTTTATCCTCATTTGTAAGTCGCTTTGGATAAAAGCGTCTGCTGAATGAATAAATGTAAATGTAAATTTATCAAATTATGGCTTCGTTTCCTTACATGATTATCGAAATATTCAACTCAAATAAACACCTGTATGATGCAGTATTAGAATTTAATTTGGGGTCCTGAAATAACCTGAACACTGCACAGAGGTTAAGATGACCATTTCTACAAAAATAAAATAAAAATTGAAACTCATCCTATTTTGTTTTAATTTTCCCTTACTAAATTATACAGTTACTGATGCTATGGACTGTGGGATTACTAACAGGCTATTGACAAAAATCTGTCTCTAAAACTCTTTTCTCTTTATTAAAAGTTGATCTGGACAAGTACATGATAGAATCAAATGTTTTGCAAATCCGCTGGAAAGACCAGATCTCAAATGATTCGCGAAATGCGCTTCGGAGTCCCGATCTGAATCAAATGTTTTGCCGACTCGCTCCGAAGCCCCGATCAGATGATTCGCTAAATGCGCTTCGGAGTCCCGATCTGAATCAAATGTTTTGCCGACTCGCTCCGAAGCACCGATCAAATTATTCGCGAAATGCGCTTCGGAGTCCCGATCTGAATCAAATGTTTTGCCGACTCGCTCCGAAGCCCCGATCAAATGATTCGCTAAATGCGCTTCGGAGTCCCGATCTGAATCAAATGTTTTGCCGACTCGCTCCGAAGCCCCGATCAAATTATTCGCGAAACGCGCTTCGGAGTCCGGATCTGAATCAAATGTTTTGCGAACTCCGAAGGCCCGATCATAAGATTCGCGAAACGATCTTCGGAGTCGCGATATGAATCAAATGTTTTGCGAACTCGCTCCAAATCCCTGATCTCAAGTTATTTTCCAGTGAAAGCGCTACAGCGTTCATTCGCTTGCCGAAAAATAGCGGAGACCAAAAGTATTCAGATGTGTATAGTGTGCCTTTGTGTTCTAATTTAAAAAAAAAAAAAAAAAACTTATTTATCATTTCATAGTTTTCCCACCTACGAAAATAAAAATAAGCGTTGAATTGGGCTATATGGTGAGAGGAGGAGACGACAATTACTCTGAGGAAAGGTACTTTAGTGTGTGCTAAGCCCTTCACGGAGGATGAGGTCCGTGTCCAACCGGAGTACGGTCGATCTCGCACCGTGGGCTGTGCCTTCCAGGTTTGCGTGGAAAAGTTGCGGAGACGTTAAATCACGCGTCATAACGGGCTGTTTGTGGTGCAGAGCAGTAAATGTCCAGATGGTCCAGTCCCAGGTGAGTGTGTTAACTAAAACAATAACTTATATTAAAAGCTTATCGGTAACTATATAGACATTAATCAAATATAGTATGTTTTATTTGTATTGTTAGATGTAACGTTATACATTTAATGTAGCACATGGTAGCAGTTATGCTAACAGTCGAGCAGGTTAGTGAAGCGGTGTTTTTATACTTTTGCCATCACCCTTTTATACTGCTCTCTTTCTGGCTTAAGTCACACAAAATTAACAAAGACATTTAAAGTTATCAATAAAATCCACAACAATGTAGGAAATACGAGCAGTTGAACAAATCTGTTGAACAAGCAGAATTCAAATTATTTTATAATGGTTTGTAGGTTATTTAACTTTGAATTGATGTTCTAAGTAACTGGTATATTATTGCATACATGTGATAGTAACTTTCCAAATTAACGAGTTGTTTTTATTAAAGTGTTATGCTTAACACAAAATAATACATGTATTGTTGTTTGCTTTATGTTAATAGGCTCCGTGGCCGTGCACAAACGTAGTGACGAACTTCCGCTGTCGCCAGAAGTCGACCAAGTATAGGTCTCTGCAGGAAAGTAATTTGTGGTTTTAAGAATTTGTGGTCAGATATAAATAAATATGTAATTCCTAATAAAGTTAAAGAAACTCACTTTAAAATAATAAACAGATACTATCCATGTAATGATTTTATTGGTAAGTTTAAAGAAGGGTTTTTGCCATTATGTAGTTTCTGTAAAGAAGAAAATGAAACAATTGTACACTTATTTTTCAGTTGTAATTATACTAAATTATTTTGGTCCCAAGTTTCTTGGTTTCTTTTTGAGTTATTTTATAAGTTTGTCACAATAACCGATGTTAATGGTCTTGTTTATGGATTGTGATACTGGTTTAATCCAGGGGAAGTCGTGGCCTAATGGTTAGAGAGTCCGACTCCCAATCGAAAGGTTCTGAGTTCGAGTCCCGGGCCGGCAGGAATTGTGGGTGGGAGTGCATGTACAATTCTCTCTCCACCTTCAATACCACGACTTAGGTGCCCTTGAGCAAGGCATTGAACCCCCAACTGCTCCCCGGGCGCCGCAGCATAAATGGCTGCCCACTGCTCCGGGTGTATGTGTTCACTGCTCTGTGTGTGTGCACTTCGGGTGGGTTAAATGCAGAGCACAAATTCTGAGTATGGGTCACCATACTTGGCTGAATGTCACTTCACTTCACTTTTTTTTTTTTGTTGGAAATGGATACTATTATTAAACTTCTTACTCTGTTAGGAAAATATCATACTTAAAGCAAAATGTATATCGACTGTACCAAATGGTAGATTTTTGAAGATTTTTTTACGACTCTCTAACTTCAATACAGAATAATCGAAAGACATTTAAACTGCTGAAAAGGATACTTAATGTATTAGAAACATGATTGATATGTTATACAGTATGCATCTTATTGCTTTACAGATTCACATGTCTCTGTTTTCCCCTTTTTTGTTATCTCAAAAAAAAAAAAGTAATGGGAGATCAAGGGGTTTTTACACCATGATACCTGATTAGTTGATGTAATAGTGACGTTAGGTTTAGGGGTGGGGTTGGGTAAGGGGGATCATTTAGATTGCATGATTCAGAAACACCCAGCAGTTTCAAAACACCCACATGGTGATTTTGTTAAATTGATTTCATAAAATGTTATCCTCCACTGCAAATTGTCTTGCAAGTCAAGGGGGTTGAATAATTTGGAACACAACTGTATATTGTCTGTGTGAGAGGAATCAAACAATCATATCCTGCTATCGTTTACTCTTCCTCAGCCTGAAAGTGTTTTTTTTTTCTGCTGAACACTAAAGAAGATGTTTTTTGAGAGTGAACAGTTGACGGCACCCATTGACTTCTAAGCTACAGGAAGAAATACTATGGAAGTGAATGGGTACCGTCAACCGTTTGGTCTTTAAAGCATCATCTTTTTAGCATTCAGCAGAAGACAGAAACTCGTACAAAAAATATATAATTTTTACATTTTATTTAAAGAAATAAATATATAAAATAAGCTCACACAGTTTAACATTTATTCCCAAAGCAACCAACTATGTGTCATTGTTGTTAACTAAGACTGAAACAACTAAAAACAGTTTTCTGTAATTGAAATAAAGCTAAAGTAAAATGATATAGATAAGTCGTGTAAGCTACTACTAAATATGGGAGAAACTTATTTTCTGTAAAGTTGCTTTGCAATGATTTGTAAAGTAAAAAGCACTAATTTTAGTACTGTTTTCATTTAATTTATAAAGTAGTAACTTTTTACAAAAAAAGTTGAAATGCTAAAATTATTAAAACTGACATAACATAAAGGCTAAAAAAAAAATTAATAAAAACTAATTCCTAAACCTCAAACTGCAACCATGAGGCTAAAAGCTATGCCATTTGTCACTCTGAGAAAGTGCTGTAACAGTTTATAAAGACCTTGATGTTGTTTGGACACCAGAACCGTGTGTGTGTGTGTGTGTGTGTGTGTGTCCACCTAGATGTTCCCGTGTTTGGCTCCTGGGATGATCTGAATCCTCTCAAAGTCCCTCCCCAGGATGATGATGTCACAGCCAGAGTAGTACGCCTGTCTGACACTGATAATCACAGAGAGTTCTACATATCATCTGAATGTAATGTTTTGCTACATTTTTATTTATTTATTTTCTAATTGAGGAATCAGAGTTTTAAATGTTTTCATTTACGGTTAATAATCTCTGCTGCTGTTACACTCACAGTCACGAACAGCTTGAATCATCTGGACTTTTTGTTTTATATTATTTCTTAACATATCAGACAATATCTGCCTTCATATTGCATGCATCTTGTTTATACTCACTTATAAACTTTTGTTTGCCCTTTTTGTTGTTTTTCGTTGTGTTGTTTTTTTATCCTCATTTGTAAGTCGCTTTGGATAAAAGCGTCTGCTGAATGAATAAATGTAAATGTAAATTTATCAAATTATGGCTTCGTTTCCTTACATGATTATCGAAATATTCAACTCAAATAAACACCTGTATGATGCAGTATTAGAATTTAATTTGGGGTCCTGAAATAACCTGAACACTGCACAGAGGTTAAGATGACCATTTCTACAAAAATAAAATAAAAATTGAAACTCATCCTATTTTGTTTTAATTTTCCCTTACTAAATTATACAGTTACTGATGCTATGGACTGTGGGATTACTAACAGGCTATTGACAAAAATCTGTCTCTAAAACTCTTTTCTCTTTATTAAAAGTTGATCTGGACAAGTACATGATAGAATCAAATGTTTTGCAAATCCGCTGGAAAGACCAGATCTCAAATGATTCGCGAAATGCGCTTCGGAGTCCCGATCTGAATCAAATGTTTTGCCGACTCGCTCCGAAGCCCCGATCAGATGATTCGCTAAATGCGCTTCGGAGTCCCGATCTGAATCAAATGTTTTGCCGACTCGCTCCGAAGCACCGATCAAATTATTCGCGAAATGCGCTTCGGAGTCCCGATCTGAATCAAATGTTTTGCCGACTCGCTCCGAAGCCCCGATCAAATGATTCGCTAAATGCGCTTCGGAGTCCCGATCTGAATCAAATGTTTTGCCGACTCGCTCCGAAGCCCCGATCAAATTATTCGCGAAACGCGCTTCGGAGTCCGGATCTGAATCAAATGTTTTGCGAACTCCGAAGGCCCGATCATAAGATTCGCGAAACGATCTTCGGAGTCGCGATATGAATCAAATGTTTTGCGAACTCGCTCCAAATCCCTGATCTCAAGTTATTTTCCAGTGAAAGCGCTACAGCGTTCATTCGCTTGCCGAAAAATAGCGGAGACCAAAAGTATTCAGATGTGTATAGTGTGCCTTTGTGTTCTAATTTAAAAAAAAAAAAAAAACTTATTTATCATTTCATAGTTTTCCCACCTACGAAAATAAAAATAAGCGTTGAATTGGGCTATATGGTGAGAGGAGGAGACGACAATTACTCTGAGGAAAGGTACTTTAGTGTGTGCTAAGCCCTTCACGGAGGATGAGGTCCGTGTCCAACCGGAGTACGGTCGATCTCGCACCGTGGGCTGTGCCTTCCAGGTTTGCGTGGAAAAGTTGCGGAGACGTTAAATCACGCGTCATAACGGGCTGTTTGTGGTGCAGAGCAGTAAATGTCCAGATGGTCCAGTCCCAGGTGAGTGTGTTAACTAAAACAATAACTTATATTAAAAGCTTATCGGTAACTATATAGACATTAATCAAATATAGTATGTTTTATTTGTATTGTTAGATGTAACGTTATACATTTAATGTAGCACATGGTAGCAGTTATGCTAACAGTCGAGCAGGTTAGTGAAGCGGTGTTTTTATACTTTTGCCATCACCCTTTTATACTGCTCTCTTTCTGGCTTAAGTCACACAAAATTAACAAAGACATTTAAAGTTATCAATAAAATCCACAACAATGTAGGAAATACGAGCAGTTGAACAAATCTGTTGAACAAGCAGAATTCAAATTATTTTATAATGGTTTGTAGGTTATTTAACTTTGAATTGATGTTCTAAGTAACTGGTATATTATTGCATACATGTGATAGTAACTTTCCAAATTAATGAGTTGTTTTTATTAAAGTGTTATGCTTAACACAAAATAATACATGTATTGTTGTTTGCTTTATGTTAATAGGCTCCGTGGCCGTGCACAAACGTAGTGACGAACTTCCGCTGTCGCCAGAAGTCGACCAAGTATAGGTCTCTGCAGGAAAGTAATTTGTGGTTTTAAGAATTTGTGGTCAGATATAAATAAATATGTAATTCCTAATAAAGTTAAAGAAACTCACTTTAAAATAATAAACAGATACTATCCATGTAATGATTTTATTGGTAAGTTTAAAGAAGGGTTTTTGCCATTATGTAGTTTCTGTAAAGAAGAAAATGAAACAATTGTACACTAATTTTTCAGTTGTAATTATACTAAATTATTTTGGTCCCAAGTTTCTTGGTTTCTTTTTGAGTTATTTTATAAGTTTGTCACAATAACCGATGTAATGGTCTTGTTTATGGATTGTGATACTGGTTTAATCCAGGGGAAGTCGTGGCCTAATGGTTAGAGAGTCCGACTCCCAATCGAAAGGTTCTGAGTTCGAGTCCCGGGCCGGCAGGAATTGTGGGTGGGAGTGCATGTACAATTCTCTCTCCACCTTCAATACCACGACTTAGGTGCCCTTGAGCAAGGCATTGAACCCCCAACTGCTCCCCGGGTGCCGCAGCATAAATGGCTGCCCACTGCTCCGGGTGTGTGTGTTCACTGCTCTGTGTGTGTGCACTTCGGGTGGGTTAAATGCAGAGCATTGGGTCACCATACTTGGCTGAATGTCACTTCACTTCACTTTTTTTTTGTTGGAAATGGATACTATTATTAAACTTCTTACTCTGTTAGGAAAATATCATACATAAAGCAAAATGTATATCGACTGTACCAAATGGTAGACTTCTGAAGATTTTTTTACGACTCTCTAACTTCAATACAGAATAATCGAAAAGCTCTAAAGACATTTAAACTGCTGAAAAGGATACTTAATGTATTAGAAACATGATTGATATGTTATACAGTATGCATCTTATTGCTTTACAGATTCACATGTCTCTGTTTTCCCCTTTTTTGTTATCTCAAAAAAAAAAAAAAGTAATGGGAGATCAAGGTGTTTTTACACCATGATACCTGATTAGTTGATGTAATAGTGACGTTAGGTTTAGGGGTGGGGTTGGGTAAGGGGGATCATTTAGATTGCATGATTCAGAAACACCCAGCAGTTTCAAAACACCCACATGGTGATTTTGTTAAATTGATTTCATAAAATGTTATCCTCCACTGCAAATTGTCTTGCAAGTCAAGGGGGTTGAATAATTTGGAACACAACTGTATATTGTCTGTGTGAGAGGAATCAAACAATCATATCCTGCTATCGTTTACTCTTCCTCAGCCTGAAAGTGTTTTTTTTTTCTGCTGAACACTAAAGAAGATGTTTTTTGAGAGTGAACAGTTGACGGCACCCATTGACTTCTATGCTACAGGAAGAAATACTATGGAAGTGAATGGGTACCGTCAACCGTTTGGTCTTTAAAGCATCATCTTTTTAGCATTCAGCAGAAGACAGAAACTCGTACAAAAAATATATAATTTTTACATTTTATTTAAAGAAATAAATATATAAAATAAGCTCACACAGTTTAAAATTTTTTCCCAAAGCAACCAACTATGTGTCATTGTTGTTAACTAAGACTGAAACAACTAAAAACAGTTTTCTGTAATTGAAATAAAGCTAAAGTAAAATGATATAGATAAGTCGTGTAAGCTACTACTAAATATGGGAGAAACTTATTTTCTGTAAAGTTGCTTTGCAATGATTTGTAAAGTAAAAAGCACTAATTTTAGTACTGTTTTCATTTAATTTATAAAGTAGTAACTTTTTACAAAAAAAGTTGAAATGCTAAAATTATTAAAACTGACATAACATAAAGGCTAAAAAAAAATTAATAAAACTAATTCCTAAACCTCAAACTGCAACCATGAGGCTAAAAGCTATGCCATTTGTCACTCTGAGAAAGTGCTGTAACAGTTTATAAAGACCTTGATGTTGTTTGGACACCAGAACCGTGTGTGTGTGTGTGTGTGTCCACCTAGATGTTCCCGTGTTTGGCTCCTGGGATGATCTGAATCCTCTCAAAGTCCCTCCCCAGGATGATGATGTCACAGCCAGAGTAGTACGCCTGTCTGACACTGATAATCACAGAGAGTTCTACATATCATCTGAATGTAATGTTTTGCTACATTTTTATTTATTTATTTTCTAATTGAGGAATCAGAGTTTTAAATGTTTTCATTTACGGTTAATAATCTCTGCTGCTGCTGTTACACTCACAGTCACGAACAGCTTGAATCATCTGGACTTTTTGTTTTATATTATTTCTTAACATATCAGACAATATCTGCCTTCATATTGCATGCATCTTGTTTATACTCACTTATAAACTTTTGTTTGCCCTTTTTGTTGTTTTTCGTTGTGTTGTTTTTTTATCCTCATTTGTAAGTCGCTTTGGATAAAAGCGTCTGCTGAATGAATAAATGTAAATGTAAATTTATCAAATTATGGCTTCGTTTCCTTACATGATTATCGAAATATTCAACTCAAATAAACACCTGTATGATGCAGTATTAGAATTTAATTTGGGGTCCTGAAATAACCTGAACACTGCACAGAGGTTAAGATGACCATTTCTACAAAAATAAAATAAAAATTGAAACTCATCCTATTTTGTTTTAATTTTCCCTTACTAAATTATACAGTTACTGATGCTATGGACTGTGGGATTACTAACAGGCTATTGACAAAAATCTGTCTCTAAAACTCTTTTCTCTTTATTAAAAGTTGATCTGGACAAGTACATGATAGAATCAAATGTTTTGCAAATCCGCTGGAAAGACCAGATCTCAAATGATTCGCGAAATGCGCTTCG
>NC_068378.1:28461675-28486858 GCF_023724105.1 Carassius gibelio | reverse complement strand
GATATTTGCTATTGTAATTTATTTCAATTTCAGCATGTGAATTCTGCAAGGATGTGCAAGTAGCCAGTATTTTCTTTTTTATCACTTTTTTTGTTTAGTTTTTTCCATAGGAGATGATCTTTTAACCTGTTTGTATTTTGTGTGTCCGTGAGTTTACAGTAGGCTAATCAACTGGTTACTGAAAACTGGATATTTAAACAAAAAATGGATAGAAATATAAGTTAAAAATAATCTTCCTGTAGTTTCCTTGTAGTGTTGCAACCTTAAGGACAGAGCTATTAATGACTAATAACATGTGCAACTGTCATTTTGGCTAAGTAGACCTAAATATATAAAAAATGTTAATTTAGCTTGAGGCATTTATTGATTTAGCTAGGCTACATTTTGCTTAATGTGTTTTGTTTTGTCTTGTTTCACTGAAGCCTACTTTCAAAATAGAAAGCACGCATTTCAGTATTGTCCAAAAAAAAAAAAAAAAAAAAAAATGTCCCTATGTCGTACCGAAATATTGTTACTAATCAGCAGCATCTTTTCAGTGACTTAAACGCATCGCGACCAGTGTAGATCGATTCCCGCAGGAATGACTATAGACGGTTTCATCGGGCGCACGCGCCTGGACCTAAGTTAACTTCCGGTCTGTGTTGTGTATATCGGTCTGGCTCCAGTGCCATCTACAAACGCAGTTAAAGCCAAGGTGATGAGTAGACTGAAGTTGGGCTCAGGTGGTTGTGCTGCGTGATGTGTTTCCCATACATTTATTTGTTTTTGGAGACTCGCCACAATTTTAAAACTGATCGATTTTCAAAAAGGCTTCGTTAAATAAACATGAGTAACGTAACATTACGTAACGTACTGCACGTTTAATAATAATTCCTTACATTTATGTTTAAATATCAAAACGAGTCACGGGTGTTTTTATATCGCTGTATTTCTGAAAGAAGATTTGCATGTTATATGCGTGATAAAGCAGCGTATGAGCGTACCAGCTCTGCTTCGTTTACAGCTGTTACTGGGGAAACCTCTATTTCTCGCGCTTTATGTCTGTGCTTTAAAACATCTCCTGCTGGCAAATAATGAATTAGCATTTTCATTAAGTCCGCCTTATCCACACAGAAAACACTTTTGTTTGTTATCAAAAAATATCTGCTCTAGAGGGACTTGGCTGTTCTTATTGATTCTATTTGGAGTCTACCGGAAGTTAAGTTAGGTCCACAAAAGCGCTCACGCGCATTAACGTTTGTTTATGTTGATGCCGTTGAAACCGTCTATACGAAAATACGTTTTACTGAATTAAACGCATACAGCGCGAACTAGAGTCCCTATTCAAGAGGGAATAACTCTGATGATATGGTTCTTTTTACTCTTCCAAATGCATACAGCGCGACAAGTAGGCGACCCATGTTCGGTTCCAGACGGAATGACTCCGAAGAGCCGGCTCTTTTCACTGAATCAAACGCATACAGCGCAACCAGTAGCTAGTTCGATTTCCCGCGGGAATGACTCTGACTCGGATCTTTTCACTGAATCAGACACACACAACGAGACGTGTAGAGCTTAATCGATGTGATACGTAACTGAAGTAGAACAAAACCTGAAAGTCTTTTTTTTATTAACCTCATATCTTAATATAGGCTTATTTATATGCTAAATCGGAACGTGTAAAAACCCACAAGGAAACCGAGTTTTAAATGCATTTTGGGGGGGGTTAGGACCAGAAACTGAACCGGTTTAATGCATTGCCAATTTTTTCTTCCTTAAGTTCTGAAAGAATCGTTAAGGAACCGGAATAGTTAAATTCCTCACGATCTCCATCCCTTCTTCACACATTGTGCGTGTGTGTGCGCGCGGAGGGAGATCTAGAGGAGGGAGAACTCAGCTCTGAATCAAGCCACGAATCACGGAGAATGTGCGCGAAACACTTCACTGCTGTTCTCTGTAACTCCACAGGGCACATTCTGTATGGTTTGACAAGAACTGGTTTGGGGACGTCGGAGTGACATTGAAGAAGGCGCATTTCTGGAGACTCAGAACAGAACCTCATCTACAGTCAGCATCCGTACATTCTGGACCTGTTACCACTGGACACTAGTACCACTGACCATTTCACCGTGTGGATATTTCTCCAGACCGCAGAGGAATTGCGCAATTTCCAACGGACCAAATTATGACTTTGCTTGGATGAGTTTTCCATCGTTTTGATTTGCTTTGTTTTAATTAAAATACACATTATGTTCTTAAATGTTAAACTGGGCAACTACCTGTAAAATAATGACTTTTTAATGCCGCTTCCTCCAAATTAAATATTTGAATGCGTTTTATGACATGCGTAAAATGGAAACCACTGCGCGTAAATTCACGTCGGATTAACTCTCTCTTCGCATCCCGGCCACATTCCCGTGAAAATCTATGGAAGTAGCAGAGTTTGCTTTGAACTTGCTTTAGGCTGGGTGCCGGGAGTGTTTTCTGCGGGACGTAGTGAGGATGCAGTCGGGGATGCGGGCGCTCTGTGCCGGCGGAGCCGCGTCTCTCTGCTGCCTGCTCATGCTGTGGATGATCTACACCCACATCCTTAAAGAAGGCAAGTGTTGAGCATCACTATACATGACTTTCACTGTCGTAACGAGGTCCAAATAACCACATATCTCTCTGCGCAGACTCACCTGATTTTGTCCCTATATTTAAAAATGCTGCTGTCAGATTTCTCTTAGCCAAGCTTATATGTCTTAACACCCAGGGGAGAACCATAGAGTCTAGGACAGAAACAACTCCTCTGAGAGACCCTGGAGAGCTTGTAATATTATTAGGGAAATCTATAACATAATAGAGAGGGCATGCCTCACAACCCTGAGGAAAATTGTATTGCTCAGGGGTTGCTCTTTCACAGCTCAGGAGATTTATTCGAGATGTAACTTTGTCTCAGTGGGTTCTCCTAAAATGTCTTTGGAGAAATACACCAAATTTGAGACGCGGAGCATGTGAAATCCCAGACTTCAGACTTGAGAAATCTGAGCGCAGTTTGACTGTTGTGATTTCTCTCAATTGAGATCTAATTTGCGGTTTTCTTTTCTATGTGAATGGCTTATAGAGGTGCATTGTGTGTGTCACGCTAGTGTGGGCCTCTGAAGTTCTTTTGCTTCTTCTAATGCTGTGAATGATGTGTTCAGAGACCAGTGCTTTTGTATGCATGCATTTACATCAGTTCCTAACATGCATTACACACTGTTTTGTTGCATGTGTGTGCGTGTCTGTAAGGCGTTTCTGTGTGTTTTCTAGAGGCAATGAAGAGGATAGTCATGATCTAAGTCAGGGGTAAGAATGTGACTCACATTTGATAAACTAACTGCCCTAAAAAGGCACTGCGAGGCATGTCATACGTGGCACAGCTTTGTGTGCTGATGTGGAACTTTTGCAGATGGCTGTCAGTGGGGGGTGCGATGGGGTTTGAGTTAAGATGGAATTTAATAAGAGATATTACAGACATTGACACATCATCTCAAGGTGGTGCCTTAACATGGTAATACTGCAGATTTAAAGGCACCCTGCTGCACAAATCCTCACGTTTAACTGAGACTTTCAGTGCGTTGAATGTTATAGGTGTGAACTGGTGTCTTGTATTTGAGGGATCAAGCATTGCTTATAGATCTTCTTAGTTAATGTCTGAGATTTATTTGGGCTTCATGGCCTCCGGCTTAAACTAAGGAGGGAAACTCCTTTGAAATATATATATATTTTTTAATCTGACCACCAAGAAGCAACAAGAAATAACTGAGGGCCTGAATTTTGTTTGCATCACATCCAGCTGCACAAGCTGATAAATCACTCATCAAATGTCACTGGATATGTTGTATTTTACCGGCAAGGTGAAGGGGTTATTTCTGCCATGAAGTCTTTTTTTAATGTTGTTGATAGATTTAGATTAGTATTATTCTATTCTAATTGTTCTAGTATTAATTGTCATTACTCACCCTCATTTAGTTCTAACCATATCTTTCTTTTCTTTTTTCTGTGGAATCTCTAACTTGTATTATGAACAAAAATTAAAACATCTTTTTTTTTAAATATATTATTTTGTGCTCTGCCAAAGTTTAAGAAAATGTGTGTGTATATATATACATACTGTATAAAACAACTTAATTTTTAGCACAGTCTGGTAGTTTGTTT
This sequence comes from Carassius gibelio, assembly GCF_023724105.1. NCBI lineage: Eukaryota > Metazoa > Chordata > Actinopteri > Cypriniformes > Cyprinidae > Carassius > Carassius gibelio. The sequence continues at coordinate 28,482,697 of NC_068378.1, read as the reverse complement.
TATTGAGTTTATTTACAGTTATGCATTTGACATGCTGACTTACATTGCATTGGATGATTCTTTTTATCACTTCATATTATTATTATTATGATTTAATTTGAATATATTTATTTTTTCACTGAAGAAAGTCATTTACATTGCATTGAAAACTTTTTAAAACCAGGTCATATTTTTTATGATTTTTTTATTTTTTATTACCTATGCATTTATTTTACCTCAGATATACATGTTTGGAATGAGTAAAAAATGAAAGAATTTTCAATTTTGGGTAAACGAAAAGAAAATAAATTAAAGGAACATGGTTTCGGTATACAGCCAGATGAAATGGCAACTTATGATTGCTGTGATGCTACAGTGTGGTGGCCTTTCATTTCGATAAAGATATCCATGACACTACTGAAGTTGTGGGTGAGATATTAATTGATCAATGTGTGTGATCATCAGCCTTTGCCACTATTTGGCTCCATGTCATTTACAGATGAAAGTACCTTGACCCTTCAAGCACCATAGGCATGTGATGAAAAACCCTCATCACTCTTGTCCTTTTAATGTCCTTTTAAATGATCCAGCATAAAATATGCATATTATGATAGTGCTTTATTTGTGGTGAGATGTAAGCGATATGGAGATGTGTGTGTATCTTTGTGCGCCAGCAGCGCATGTGTTATAGTCATGATTTAATTATGTCGTCCTCCCAGGCCAGGGCTGTCATCCAGAATCACAACAGAGCTGCTGTGATGACATCACGATAATGCACAGAGCATTTCATCACCGATGCCCAGCGTAACGAGAGGGACAGTGACGAGATGAGAGATTTACAAGATTAAAATCAATTGTCAGGGGTCCAATTAAAAATTCTCTCTCCTTCCGTAGTGGAATTCCTCAGAAAGCTCGAAGCAGAAGATTAGTCGTTTATTAAATATTGTGAAAAGATTTCAGTTTCATTGAGCACCTCCCGCACCACTGCGCAGTCAAACTAAAGCCTGTGCAAATTTGATTCAGCTGCTTTGTGATGTGAGATGCAAACAAGCTTCTCTGCATGTGCAAATCTGCAGGCTGTTAGGACACAAGCTCATGTCACTGACCGACGTCTTTCTTTATCCGTCAAGCGCTCTGAATGCTGCACTGCACATCAGAGATACTGCTCGCTTTGGTTAAAGGTGACGTGTGACATTTTTCTGATGTTTAAGCACTTTCTTGTATCTGGCCTAAAATTACTTCTTTTTTAAATGATTTTCAAGGAGTTCTAATAAACCCGGAGAGCTATCCAGCAGTCCCATCCATCTTAAACGCAGTTGCTCAGCTGGTGCGTGCGGCCAGGAAGCTGATGCCTTTGCTGCCATTCCAGAAAGATTTTGAGCCAATCACCTGAGCCATAAAGTCTGTTTCATGCTGTTGAGAGGCCTGTGAGGAAAAATAGGCCACTGGTGAAATATCTTCAGTAATATTGTATGCCTACTTTCAGTGGTCGTCACATGGTTGTAATGTTTTTTTACAAGAGTTTAGATTTTTATTTTTATTTTTTTGTCTTCTTAATTTAGTTTACTCTGTCATTATTTGTTTCAGTAGTTTATAGCTTTAGTTTAAAGCATTCTAATTTTGGTTTTATTATTTTTAGGACCACAGTTGCCAGTGGTACAGTATTGACATACTTTATATTTTCAGACCGTGTGAAATCAAAATCTGGATTGTGTGGCTTTTAGGCCATGTTCTTAACTTTCAGGGAATCTAAATGCCAGTGTTCTAGTGCATTTGTACGTTTTGTTAGATGTTAGTTAGATGATAATAAAATGAGAAATTATGCATTAAGTGGAAATAAAATAAGTTTATGATTTTTATATTTTATTTCATTTCAAGCAACCTTTTATGGTTTTAGATTTAGGTATCTAATAACCCTGTCCTACACAGATTTTTGTCCAATCATATGCTCTCTTGAATAAGAAAGCCTCTCCCTTTGCAATCAACCAGCATTCATTGATATTTCATAACTAAACCTTATTGATATGTCCCACCTAAACATCTAGGAAATATGTCAACACTGGACAGAAAACTGAACTTGTCAGGCAATTTCATGAGGACTTTTCTGGAAGTGCTCTCAGGGAAAGGTAATTTATCCTTTGATTTTTGGCGAGTAAAACTTTTGACCGCCTTTGACAACCACTAGCTATGATTTAAGATGGCATGATTTGTAGTAGATGTTGTTCTCTGACTGGTATCCAAAAACGCCTCTACAGACTAGAATAATTCATATTAGTGAACGCGTCTAAGGGTGAGAAACAGATGGAGAGTGTGTTTGGCTTCAGAAATGGATTTACCGTGCAGAAGAGTGATGAAATAAAAGGGCTACTGTGTGTTTTTTTAAGACAGGCCCATTAACTGCAACACGTGCTTTGGTCTGTCAGGCCCTTTTGGGGGGTTCAGTAACAGAGAAATGTGTGGGTCGCTCCGAGTGGCTGTGAATCCTGCCCTGACAGCTCCCCCCACAAAGCACCGCCATTCGTCATGGCAAAGACAGGAAATCAAAGTGTGCTTGGCTGTGGGTGTGCACTCTGGGCTACAGAACAGACAGATGGATGAGCTGTCACCAACATCAGCGCTGCCAGTTTATTTAACAATACATTTGGAAATGTCAGAGTTCCCTCTGAGGACTTTTCGCCCTGCCACCGCCGGCACCTTTCGGCTTCCACCTTAGAGCTTGGGTATCAGTGGGTGGGAAGAGATGATTCTAATTATAATGCAGCACATCCTGTAGGAAAAAAAAAAGATTCAAAAAGTATTGTATTGGTATTTCGTATCCATCCATCCATCCATCTACCTTTCTACCTATCTATCTAAACCATAGACTGTAAAAATATATTGACGTGGTGGCAGTGACGTCACCCATAGACTCCTCAATAGCAGTTTTGAAGCCTAAAGTGTGTAGAGCGGGCCGTCGCCATCTTGGCAGCGTGTCACCGCGTGACTCTCCCGGATAATCAAAAGTGGGCAAAAAGGCAGGAGCTGATTCCTGAAGCCCCGCCCACCTAACGCGACGGCAGTGTCAGCAGCGGCAATCCACATGTCACTCAAGTGGCCACGCCCTTAATTATGCAGAACTTTAAGGCTTAATATAATTTAAACGGATGAGTTATAAAAAAATTCACCCCCCTCACAGTTGTCATGAAGGGCAAAATTAGCTATTTAGACCAAAATAATTTTTTTAACCAGGCTCTAAACATGTTTTTTTTCTGCTGTAAAGTTGGACATTTTAACATGGGGAGTCTATGTGACTGACTCTCTTCTGCAGCCAGCCTCAAGCGGCCAGTCGATGAATTGCAGTTTTAGTCACTTCCTTATTGGCCTCACGAGAGAGAGCGAGAGGTTGCCGCTCGATTTAAACATTTTTCAAAACTTTGTCCAGAGTCAATGTTTCAAATTTATCTAGAATTTCTATATATATATATATATATATATATTGCAGTGATATTATTATTATTATTTTCAGCTTCAGTTCAATTTAATTGAACAAGCTTCATCCTTAACATTCAAGTTTAGGAATTGAATTGGAATTTAACATAAATTCTCAATTTCATATCTGAATGGTGCACAACCCTGCAGTAGAAACATCTGAGACAAAGTTGGTGCTTGATACCCAATAAAAGCTAACGAGAAGAACTCCATTAATTCTCTCGAGCTGTGAGCGAGCAACCTCTGAGCAATAAATTTGTCCTCTGGGATTACTTGGCTGAACCGCAGTGTATGAATCGCTGGTTATTTTTGCACTCTCCCTAAATGCCATTGTCATAATGTTGTGTAGGTGGGCAGGAACAGATATGTCATTTCCAGCAGCACAATTTGCAAAATGCAATTTCTTCCTCAACAAAGGCCACTAGCTCCCAGCATGCCAGATGTTAATGATGGCCCATGTCATAAATTTAGTGCGAGAAACCACTTGTGCTCTGTAGGTAATGAAGCTGTAGAAGTGAACGGATGCTTATGCAAAACTCAAAAGCTTTTAAAGGCAAAATCAATTGTGTAGCATTGTGCCAGCCATTTTTAAACATTTTTCGCTGCTGGGTGAATATAAATTAAATTTATGTCAAATGGCACCCTGTTCTAGTTAGTTGTGTTCCTGTTCCCTCTCTCACTCTCTCGCTCTTTCTTAGCTGAGAGGAATTATTGTATATGAAGATGAATGATATGATGTTCTGCAGTATTTTAACTTCACTGCTTTCTCTCTCCTGAGAATTACTGTCTGAGTTTACTGTTGTCAGATGTTGTATGAAGTGTGCGACCTTCGTTCTCTGGCTTGTTGCTAACTTGTGTCAATTTTTGTTATAGCCGTCCTCATTCCACTTGAGTTTGATTCTAAATGACAGAGATGTTTAAACAGGTTCTTAGAAGGTTAGGGTGAGTTAATTAGCTCTTCAGTACACAATGCGGGAGGTTATGGCCGTTTCTATTGCTGAAAATAACTGTTAACAGCAAAGTCAAACTCGAGAGGCAGTTTTTCATCTATAGCTCAAGCTGTGCTCCATTCCACTCGTGCAGCAACAAAGTATTAGCTTGACTGTCTTTTGACTGAAGAGATTTATTTGAGGAAATCTCACAATACCTGTCAAGAAAGTCAGATTCCACCGCAAAGAATGAGAATATTATATTTTACTTAAAGGAATGCTCACGTTTAAAGTCTATCGCCAAAGAAGATGTTTAAAACAGTATGTGAAATGGTCTGCTCCTTGTGATAACAGTAGACTGGAATCAGGGTCTAAAAAGTATAAGGGAAAGCACCAAAAAAAAACATCATAAATTTAGTGCAGATGACTTGTTCACTAAATTCTGTGTCTTCTGATACAATAAACCATACTATATAATAGCTTTGTGTGAGGAATGGACTGTTAATCTCACTTGTTGTTGCACTGTATGGAAAAGAGAGGTTTTACTTATAAAGTATGAACATATTTTTTTGTGTTCCACTGGGGAAAAGTGGAAATTTGGTGTCATTTAATTTCAGTTAAAAAAAAGTGATATATATAATATATATCTAATTCTTCTTTTCTTAGAACACATTTTGCTATAAATTCTTATGACTCCATCATCACTTCTTATTACACAGAAATCTATGCACATTACTGTAGCAGTAAAATACAATTCTGCATTTTTAAATATACTTTATTTGTTTAATTTTTTTTATTTCATTTATTTATATAGCACAAATAAACACCACTGCGCTTTATAGATTATAAAACAAAGAAACATGACAAAAATCTGGCTGCACTGTTTTGAATTATTTGAAGCCTTGTAACATAGGACTGGGATATTCCAGTGCATAAAGAATTACAATAACCCAAGCGGGATGGAACAAAAGCATGCGTATCTCTTTCAAGATCGTTGGGGGATAGAAAAGACTAGATAGAAGTTTCAGGTGAAAAAAAAGCTTGACTTAACTACTGTGTTTATATGTTGATCAAACTTTAAAGAGGAATCCAAAAGGACTCCCAGATTTTTCCCAGTTGGTTTGATGTAAGAGTGCAGATTGGTGACATTAAAAGTAGTAAAACAGAATTGGGGCCGAGATGGAACCTTGGGGAACACCACAGGTAAGAGGAGCTACAGTTGAGACAGAGCCTCCAATGCCAGTTGAAAATGTTCTGTCAGTAAGAAAAGATTTAAACCAACTAAGGGCACTTCCATGGATGTCCATAAACTGTTCAAGATTTGACAAAAGAAAGCCATGATCAAAGATATCAGGCTCTCCGGAGTCAATTTATTGTACTGCCTCTATACTAATTTTAATATACAATATTTAATTACAGTGTTTTGTTCCTGTAACTCAGTAAGAAAAAAACTGTCATTTCAATGAGAACACAAAGAAAGCATAAAATACTTAAAAGTAAGATGTTCTCATGTTCTATTCTAATAATAGATCAAAATCTATTATTATTATAATTATAAATATCCATTTCTTTATCCTATGTAGTTTGCATTATTATTATTATTATTATTATTACAATAATGAGAGTTAGTAATAGAAAATGTGATTAATTATCATTAAAAAAAAATAATAATAATTTAATGTTTTCTTAAAAAAAAAAAAAATTGACTTTTTTCTTGTTCTTTTTTTCTTTTTTCGAATTTGGTATGAAAAAATAACCTGGACAGGTTCTTAAACGGGTTCATGAGATTCATCCATTCACTCATTTCATGTGTCAAACTTTTAGCAGTCCCACTGATTCAAGTGATTGAAACGCAGTGAGAATCTTCATTGAAATGTGTTTTTTCCTACCCTTATCTGTTGTTGCAATCTCTAGAAAGAAACCGGTAACATATTCCTGTCAGGTGTCCTGTGGTGCTGTGTTTGGAGATGAGGTGGTGTTTTGAATAGAAATCTTTAAACTTCATGTTCCCTTGCAGTTATACCTACATCTTTCAGCTGAAAATGACACTGCAGACCCGAATCTAGTTCCTCCGAGAGAGGAAGTAGAGTCTGCATATGAGCAGAGCTGAGTTTGGTGACCCGGTCTCTGCTACAGCAGGGTGTCTCTGTGCTGCTCTGTGCCCAGGTGCATGTAGATCCTTAACGTTTGATATGGTTGGTCGTGTCTGGACTAAAGAGGCAGAAAAACTACTGTCATTTCAATTAACTTAACAACCTGTGATGGAATGGCTGTCAAGCTTTTGGCACATCAATCCCAATCTCTTTGACTCTCTCTTTCTATCCTGTTTTCTGAGGCTTATCTCCATCTATCCCCATTCATCCTCTAGCTGTTAAACATGGACAGAACGCTGGTAGTTCGTGCCATTGATGTCCCTGGCCAGCAGCACACAGCTGTTCATGTGTGTGTGCCATTTGTGGGCGTTTCTTTAATTATGGGTGCTTTTATGTCCCAGGAGTTTTTATTAAAACTAAATTTAAATATATTAAAATGTATTTATTTGTTCAGTTTGTATGAAGGCTGCACACTTTTGGAAAATGAAATCAAGGTGTGTGTGTGTGTGCGTGTGTGCGTGTGTGCGTGCGTGTGCGCGTACGTGTGTGTGTGTGTGTGTGTGTGTGTACGTAATTAAAACTTAATTTCCAAGTTATGGAAAAAAAATGTTCATGGCTTTCAGAAATGTTACATGTCTATTTTCAGACAAATTAACTAGTGTGAGTGTGTAAAGGATGAATTCATTTTCTAACAGAGCCATAAGTGCTGTAGTTGAAGAAAGATCTCAGTATGAAATGAAACAGAATAAAGAGGGGCAAACAGAGAAGCATCAGAGGACTGAAGGAGGGGTTAATTCTCTTATCTAAATTCTGAGCTGTGGAGGATTAATGTGGGCCGTTATGGAAAGAGGTTGTGGCTCTATTTTGGAGGAGGCTGATCAGAGTGAAAGAGGGAGTGAGACAGAGAGAGGTGACCTTCAGCATTCTTCATAGTCTTTACAATAATGATGTCTGCTGGGATTTCTCATCTCCACTCAACAAGATGCCCCCATCGGCGTCAAGGTTAAAACAATTTCAATGGACTTTGAATCTGACACATGCAGCCTGAAATTGCGTGTAAGTTTTGCTCTTGATGTGTAATGTTTGATATTGTGTTGTTGAAAGAGGAAACTTTTTTTGTACATGCCACGTAAGATTCTGAAGTGAGAATGGGCTGAACATTAGTTTATAAATGCAGCATTTTAGACACTAATTAGGAGTCCTTCAGGAAATCTACAAATACAGATATAATTATGATTTGTTTTTTACCAAGTTATTCTAATGTTGAAATGGGACTGACTGTCTGTCCATTGCACATTATTCATCTCTTCTGGTGTCTTCCTGAAAGGCAGGTGTCTTCCCAAGTTCGGTTGACCTTAACCTGTTGTTTTGAAATAGTAATTCTACAGCCCACTGGACTGTGAAGCGTTTGGTCATCCTGTAGGGAGTCCAAACTTTGCGTTCTACATGTCTCACTTAATCAGCTCAGCCTGTGTCGACTGTTGACCAAGCAGTAGTGGTTATCAGCTCCACACTGCTGTCTTTGCATTTCAGTGGGTCAAGTGCTAATGCAACGGGAGGGTGGATGTGCTGTTTTTTGCATGTTGGGGTGAGGGGAGTGTAAAAAATGATGAATAGCAATAAGCTGTTCAGCCCTGCAATCAGCAGCAGCTTAAAGCTGGAATAAAGGCTGACGCATTGACGAACGGAGAATATGGTGCATGAATAGACTCTTTTTGGACTGTTTTCCGTCGAGCATTGATTAAAGTTGCAGTGTTGCTGCATTTTGGAGACAATAGTTAGGCTTTTTGCTTTTTTAGGCAATTTTTTGATGTTGAGATCTGATTGACACTTTGTTCTGTCTGATCAGAGTGAATTATTGTGCCCTTGAGATGAGCTTTCTGTGAAAGGGAATCTTAAAGCATGAGTCTATGGTGATTCATCACTGTTCCTGAGTTCTATTACACGTATAAAAATTCCCTTTCATCACATCTCTGTTGGCCCTTCAACGGTATAACACAAGATTAATTAATATTGTAAATCTTCTTTTATTGCTATTTTAAATGGGCAGATTCATAGAGTTGTGCCTGGCTACTTTTCATATTTGATCAAGCACAAAGAAAGAGCAAAGACAGGAAGTGAAGGAATAAGGAAGACTTTTCTCTCTAATATGAATTTTGATTGTGATTATGTATGAGTCAGCTAATGCCTAGCCAGACTTTTTGCACTTTTTGTTCTTTTTCTACGAAGCTTGCTGGTCATTGTGGTCACTTGAATAGAAGTAGTAAGCTTTGCCAGCACACTAAAAGTGTCAAAAATACTCAGTCAAGCATTTATGACTGTCAGAGAAACCTTTGAGGGCAAGTGGTCTCGAAGGATGGAAAAGAAAGAGATTTTGCTTTATAAAAGGCTTGAACAACAATGAACACCTTTAGAAAAGTGAAAAGCTAGTATTTAAGTGACACCTCAAAATGATCTGAGGTAACTATCTTCTTCATGTTGAGGAGCCAAAATGAGAAAATTGCTTGAACCGTTCCATGATGCTCGATGCTAGCTTGCCTATTTTGGTTCTTTTCAGATGTTTGGATATGTTTGGAGAGATCTAGTATTCAAGTTAAATTATTTTCATAATATATACAATGAGAAAATTAGATTGTATGATGATATTCAGAGCTCCTTACTGTCAACCTGAATGATGGCTGGGGCTTTAAAGCTCCAAAAAGGATCCGCATAAAAGTGGTCCATAAGAAAGTCTTCAGATATATTATAGCTGTGTGTAAGGCACAGACAAATTTTAAATTGTAGTCATTCACTGCGTTCCAAACCTTAGGTTGCTGACTTGTTGCCTCACTGCCTTATGCTGTGTAGACACTAAAAGATTATTAAAATATGAGAGGCCACAAACATGAGGACAAAAAATCTTAGATCTAACCGTCTTGCTCCTATAGTGTATGGTGTGCTACGATGTGACAAAGACAGCACGCCACACACCAACAGATGTTCAACCAGTCACTGAGTTAAACTAGGTATCCAAATAGTCTGATTTATGAATGGATCTTTCAGACCATCAGAATCATTTGTGAGCGTGATCAAACAATTCATTTACAAGAACTCAACGACTCAGAAGAATGATTCATTCACAAAATTTCTCATGCAAAACTATTGTACGGCCTTAGAAGAATCATTGACTTCTTTGTAGCGCACTTCTTTATTAATCCTTATAGTGCACGAGTCATTTGAACCAGTTTTTTTTATGTAATTTTGAAGCATGACAGCTCTCATTCACTGTATGAATGTTACGTGATTTTCAGGCAATAAGAAAATGAAGTTTTATCCTGGTATTCTGTTGGACTAGCTGTCTGTTTGAAAATAATATTTCAAATCAAAATGTTGTTTCCAATTCATATGATATCTGTGTTATTCTTGATTGTCAATATTGTTCTTTTCCATGAAAATACAATGAATGGTGATTGGGGCTTTCAAAAGGACCCAAAAAAGCACCATAAATGTGGTCCAAAAGTGGCCTTCTGATGCATGATAGTTTTGTGTAATGCACACAGTCACAATTAACAGTGTTTTTCAGTATTAAACTAGGGGAAACATCTGAAGCTGAATCAGTGAGTCAGTCCGATTCATAAAAGAATCATTTGCCCATGTTTTGTAAACCCATAGAACTCAAAGACTTATTCTTAAAATATTCCTTATGAAAATCTATTGTATGTCTTTAGAGGACTCTGAATATAGTTGTTGAGTCAAATGAATCAATTTTATAGCACACATATCAAACCACTTTTGCGGTGTCATTTTTGGAGCTTGACTGACATACATTTCATTCACTTTCATTTTATTGATTTATAAATTACCTTTGTGTTCCACACAAAAAAAAAGAAAGTTTCACAGGTTTGGAATGACATCAGGTTGAGTTAAACAACGGCAGTATTAATTTTTTGGGTGAACTGTTCCTTTAAATGTTTCAGTTTCACAGAAAGCCATCCATGTTGTTCGCTCCATGATTGCTTTGGCAATGACTCTCAGACTTGTTCATACCAATGCACTCAAAGATAGGCTAATTTTAAGGGATATTAAACCTTCATGTTGAAATTATCATGGCAAGATTTTACTACTGAGATCTTTATTTTTAATGTCATGCTTTCTGAAATAAATGTGTGTGTGTGTGTGTGTGTGTGTCCTCCACAGGTCAGTTGGCAGTAGGCACATGTGAGATAGTGATGTTGAATAGAGACAGCAGTCAACCCAAGCGCACTATTGCTAGGCAGACAGCCCGCTGTGCCTGCCGGAGAGGACAGATCGCTGGCACCACACGGGCCCGACCAGCATGCGTGGACGGTGAGATGCTTCCCACACACACACATATTCTCCCATTGTGTGGACACAGATATATCCGCTCACAGCATGCAACAAGCCATGTCATGTTGTTCGACTTCACTGTTGAATTTGCATTGCACGGTTTTTTTGTCTCATGTCAAAATCTTGTATCACATAATATGACACAGTAGTCAGACTTGCTACATGTAAAGAAATATTCCTCTCTGCGGTGTGTGCTGTGTCAGAGAAAGTCAAGGATGGATGACGGATCGGTGAAAAGGGAAAGAAAAAATGTAATCTTTGGATTGTGTCTGTCACTGTGGTTTAGGAGGAATATTTGAGCCTGTCTGTTCTGCTGAGTGCCGGATGTGGCTGAGTATCTCATGGGCTTTCAGCCTTTCTTAGGTTGTAAGCCTGAATATGATGGGAGACATTGTTTCTGTAGCAAATAAACATCTCCTGACAGCTGGGGTTGTGTATTTAGTTTTTTTAGTGCAATGGGGTTTTTTCCTAAATGCTACAGTTTGAGCTCTTCAACGACACATTAGAAGCACTTTGTAACGGCAAGACCAGAGTAATTAACCAAGAGAGTACCATAATTACAGCTGTGGGAAATAGATTTTTATTGGCTTTCTCTGCTACCTTCATGCTCCATTAGTAGTGGATCCATTAAAGAAGGACCTGTTGCATGAACACACACACGTTTACTTACTGTAGCTATCTAAATGGGGACATCCCATAGGCGTAATGGTTTTTATACTGCACGGACCATATATTCTATTGCCCTTCACCAACCCTACACCTAACCCTAACCCTCACAGGAAACTTTGTGCATTTATACTTTCTCAAAAAACCTCATTCTGTATGATTTATAAGCGTTTTGAAAAATGGGGACATGGGTTATGTCCTCATAAGTCACTCTCTCCTTGTAATACCTGTGTCATACACATGTCATTATACAGAGTTGTGTCCTGATATGTCACAAAAAACAAGAGCGCACACACACACACACACACACACACACGCACACATGCTGTAGAATTACAGGCTACCCCATGACTGCAGTACAGAGACCATTAAAGTTTCAAAGAATGCAGAAATTATATCAAAGGTCCATCCTTCCATCAGCATCTATTACTTCTTCTCATTCAGTCCTCGTATCATTATAGAGCTCACCTGAAGGACTCTCAAATTTAAAATTCCGAAATTTCCATGATAAAATTGATTTTTAGTGTAAAATTATGAATGATTTATTGGTAACTACATAAGTGTTGAGGTGAAGCATCAGGATTTACTTCTGTACAATGATCCTTAAGTCATTTCAACTTCATTTACATTTATATTTAAAAATTAACAAAATAAAAATATGATTGGATTTTGATTTGAAAAATAAACATGTCCTTTAGGTTATCACAATTTATTTGGTTTTCCAGCATCTTCTGTAATTTGAACCCTTTCCAACAGTGACTGTATGATTCTGATATCCATCTTTTCACACTGAGGACAACTGAGGGACTCATACTCAACTATTACAAAAGGTTCAAATGCTCAACGTACTCCAGAAGGAAAAACAATCGCCAAGGTAAACTTTTTAAAGTCATACAGTCATTGTTCAAATGCGCAAAAGATGCTGGAAAAGAGCAAAAAAAAAAAAAAAAACTATGAAACATCCAGGTAACAACACCGTATTAAGAATCAACCGTAAGTAAACTTGTGAATGGGTCATTTTTATGAATTAAACTATTATTTTCTTGATATGTATATATGTATATGTAATATATAAACAAATATGAAAATCCAAATATGCCCCTCAGAAGAAATCCAGGAAATCCCTTTAGTGGTTGCTGAATAAACAAAAGACTGTTTTCATTGATTTAACGTGAATAATATACACACAACTGCGACAATATGGTTTATCTGAGTTTGTCTTATTATAATGTGTATTATAATAAAGTATATAATAATGCAATGCTAATCGAAATAGCCTTTATCACTGCTTTGAAATATGCTGCGTGTCTTATTCTGTGTAAGAAGCCACATCATGTTCACAGAAGGATTAACAAGCTACATAAACAGCTGTCATAATCGCAGAATGATTTCTTCGATTTCATAATCACGCGATTATATCATCTGCGATTATGAACGCAGGGGATCGGTTCAACACCGAAGCCTTAATTGCTTGCCAGTTCAATGCTGAACCGGGTAAGGATCCGTCTCTGTATGTTTAAGAGAAGTAGGATTGAAAGCACACTTTGAAGTGATGAAGCCTCTCATCAGCAGTAAGAATCAAAAGGCTAGACTGATCTTTGCTGAGGAGCATTGTAACGATAAGACCTTTGTAATCATCGGCAAGAAGGAGGCGGGAACCGGCGCACAATCAAAACATAATTTTAATATTCAAAATAAACACAAAACAGTGCACCAGCCCCTTGCGGACGACTGGTACGCGCAAATAAAAAGCAAACATAAAATAATGTCCCAGGCCTGGTCCTCTCTCGTCCTTCACGGTCGTCACTCCAGTTTTATATCCTTCCATCTCCTATGTGGGACTCGATACCGGTGGTGGGGCGCAGGTGCAGCTCATCTTCAATCACTACACCTGGCCTCACTCCTCGTTCCCACGCCTCTCGGCCCCGCCCCACTCGCCACAAGCATGTTGTGTGGAGAGAGGAGATCCAATCTTCACTTTAGTGATGAGAGCAAGTTTAATGTATTTGGGTCTTGTCAAACTGAGGAAAGACTGAAGCCTGTGTGCATAAAGAAGTCAGCGAAAGGTGTAGGAGGAAGTGTCATTGTTTGGTGGATGTTTTCAGCAGCAGGAGTTGGACCTCTTATACAGTACATGGCAGGGTGAATGCAAATGTTTCTCAGAACCTCATTCAGCACAGTCTGCCCTGCAAGCATCTTTCAGTCAGCCTGCAATCGTCATACAAGACAATGTAATAATGGAATAGAGATAGATTTTCAAAAACATCATCATATATATATATATATATATATATATATATATATAAGATTTTCTGATGTTTTTGAAAGTCTCTTATGATCACCAAGGCTGCATTTATTTTTTTATCAAACAGTAAAATTTACAATTTAAAATAACTTTTTTCCATTTTAATATACTTTCAAGATCATGATTTTACAAAAAATCTTACTAATCTTGTTAACATCCTGATTTGGCGCTCAAGAAACATTTGTTACTATTATCAATTTTGAAAACATTTGTGCTGATGAATAGACAATTCAAAAGAACAACATTCATTATTTATTTAGTTAGTTAGTTTTTTTCTTTTCTTTTTTTTTTTTTTTGTGGTGGTGCTTTAATTACGGACTCTACCACGTTTTATTTTTGAACATTCTGTGCTTCAAGCAAAAATTATCCAAATGTAAAAAATGCTTCAGGGCTTCCGGTTAAGATTAGTCACCAGATTAGTCGATGTCCTTCAGGCAGCTCACCAATATTTATAGGTTTGCACATCACTAAATCTTTATTGAAGGTTTTTTTGCAGCGAAAATTAATGGAAATATATTTCCTGAACCCACAGCAGTGAAAAACAATGCACTCTTGAGCTCTATTTGGTCTGCAGGTGAGGCTGTGTCTGGCAGATGCGTCCGGGGGGGGGGAGGGGGGGCAGATGATCAAGGGTCTCAGGGGAGAGAGGGAGGGCATGCATGGGCCAGGTCCCTGCAGTCGTCTGAATCGGTGTAGGTGTGCTGGACGGAGCCGGCTCAGGTGTTGCATGCACACAGAGAGACAAATTGAGTCATGATGCAGAATGGTGGTATCATGGGAAACGGTGTGTGTGTGGGTGTGATTCATCCTATTTGAAGCTGGACTTGTTCTCTCCTCACAGATACACTGGTCAGTGGGTGGTATCTTCTTTTCACATCCATGGAGGAACAGGAAATTATCAGTTTTTGTGGGTGGCTGCATGTTTATATTGATTCTTGTTCCACTGCTTTTTTGTGTGTGTGTATTTCTAGGGAGACTTTGCATATGCCTGCCCCATATACAGTGACCCTGAAAGAGAAAATATTCTTGTTCTATCTATTTGCAAGCAGTTAATGATCAGTGAGTTTGGAGGGGAGGCACACGGCTCCCCAGGAGGCCATGTGTTCACTGGCTGCTTCTGCAGCGGAGAGTGCGGCTCAGGAGCCTCATCAGGCTTCACATGAAACAAATAGGGTACGAAAATATCTGCTAAACTCTGTGTGTGCTGTAATCTGCCGGTCTCTGCTCCCTGTGTGGCCTAGTTAGAGCACTTCAGCATACCCAATGAGACGCATGTGTATTTGCATCTCACATGCATTAATGATAATTAAGGCTATATTCTTATTTTACATTAAAGGCTTGTTTTTAGATCAGCATCTTTTTGGCTTTGTTTATACAAGGTGTTTCCATTTTAGGTTGAGATGAAAAGGGAAGTAAAATTAACTGAGGAAAACCAGGTTTGAATATCAGAGAGAATACGTTCCAGTTCTAAGCAAACAATTGTGCTTATATGAATACGAGTACTAGTTTAAAGCCAAAGTGAGAATGAGAAGCAGTTCAGGTCAGTACTCAAACTCAGTTTTAGCACTAGTCAGTGTACTAGTTCAAAGTCAGCACAAGTACTAGTATAAGTGCTAAGTCAAAGTCAGAGATGCTGTTAGAATGTGTGATGGTCCAAAGTCAGTTTTTTTATTATGTGTACCAGGGAAAAGTCAATATTAGAGCTAGGCATAGTAATTAAAGGTAATTTCTAGTGCTAGTATGAGTGATAGTGATGCATCAAATTGAATTTACATAAACACCAAAAGCCCAAAACTAAAGTTTTCATTTAACCAAAGACTGACACCAAAACTAAGTTTATTTATTAATCAGTTACAAATATATTTAATAATCAACGCTCAAAAAAAATTATATATTGACATTTAATTATATTAACATTTAAATTGCACATAATATTTTATCATCTGCATTTGTGATAAATCCCCAAACACAATCTTGAACTTTGCACTACATAAAGACTATGGAGCAGAGAAATGTTCTTTAAATTACAGGGTCAAATTCCTGTGTTCAAGCAATGCTATCCCTTAAAATTTATCACTCAGCACTTATAATGATTTTTTACAATCAGCTGGAACTAGAGGTTCATCATTTTAATAGCAGGTTTTTTTGGGGGTACCTGCATGCTATGAAATAATAATTTGTTCCTATGTTAATAACAAATGGCAAACAGAGTGGGATCTATTTATAATGGACAAACTCCTTGAAATTAGCCCCAATGTTGGAAAAATACATTTCTATCAATTTTCCAACCAATGGGATCGAATTGTTATATACCTGCCATAGAAAAGGTCATTCCAGGATGAAACACAAGTTTTAATACTAGGAGAAGATCCTCCAACATGCTCTCAATGCGAAATCCTTTATCCCTAGAGCATGTTTTATTAGACTCTGCTGGTTTTAACCCTGTGAACTCTTTTAAAGAGATTTTTAACAGAGTTTAGCCAATTAAATTTTTTAGAGTTTTTATAAAATAAATTGAAGGAAAAAAATATATAATTTAGTCATTATTTTTCCTTTCCATGAAAATAGACACATAAGTTGTCTAGCATTAAACAAGTATATCAACTTTTTAATGTCATAATTATTTTTGTTCTCAAATTTGTTGTTAAATATACTGTAAGGATTTAAAATATAGTTGTAATATTGTAATAACTTGTTTTTTATATTCAATATTTAATTTAGTGTATCTTTTTAACAAAATGCTTCTCTCTAGAGTGCTTTTTCTAGCGGACAAACAAGCGATATGAACACTGAATGTGTGACATTAATACTATGTGATATTGTTTACAAGCTTTTAAATGAACATCTTTCTGCAGCTGAAACGCTGATTAAGCGATTACATGGGATATGATACATTTCAGTAATTCGTACTGTTTATTTCAACATTTTTGGAATATTTATATTAAATCAGAGTCAGGATAGGTACTAGAAAATGTGATTATTTAAAATTGTTTGTTTTATGTGTACTAGTTCAAAGTCAGATCAAAAACTACTTAGTTTAGTGCAAGTTAGTTCTTGGGCTAATAGGTGTACTACTTCAAGGACATTTCCAGTGCTAGTATGAGTACTAGTTTAAAGTCAGAACATTTATGTGAAGTCAAGATTAGTACTAGAACTACAACACAACCAGATCTAGCCTTGGTATAAGTACTAGTTTAAATTCAGAGCTTGCCATGTTTAAATCCAGTACTAATATGAGTACTTGTTCAAAGTCAGTTCTGAGTATGAGAGGTAAAATCAGGATTAGTAGAATATGTGATGTTTCAAAACCTGTTTTGTAGGTATACTAATTCAGGTCATTTCTAGAGCTAGTGTGAGTACTTGTTCAAAGTCAGGACTAGTACTAAAATTAGCATCAGGATTAGTGCAGAGCCCGATCTAATGCTAGATCTTGCAATATGTAAGTCCAGTACTAGTTCAAAGTCTTAATATTAGTGCAAGAATGAGTACTACATTAAAGTCTACTCTGGAGCAAAGATACTTGAGGTACTACAAAACAGTATTAGTTCTAATACACTACTAGTTTTAGTATCTAGAATGTAGTACTAGTTGAAACTCTTAATATTATTAGGTCTTTAAGTCAATATTATGACAGTACGGGATGAGCACAGATTTGTTCTAATGTTGTAGATCAAAGATAGTTTTAGTTATGTGTTATAGCTCAGCTCAGTGCTACTACTGTATATGCGTCTAGTATGAGTACAAGTTCCTTATCAGTATTTATAGCTACTTGTAGTATGACACTGGTTTAAAGTTGTTTTTGAAGTCAGTACTTAAAAAGTATGAGTAGTAGATCAAAGTTTTATTCGTCACATGGATCTGGAACAATAGCAGCATGATGTTTTCATTCAACATGTTTCACATGTTGGGCCAAGATTTCCCACTTGGGAGGAGATCAAGCCTAGTGTTCTGGTGCAATATGTGCTTTCAGCAGATATTTCTCATACATGTTCAAACTAGTCCACACACCACAGTACTACTTTCAACTAGATTCCAGGTGGAGTGTGTTATCACAACCGTTAACTCAATATAGCCATTCTTCAGCATGAGGCATCGCAGCTCAGACACCCTGACCGACTACACGCTAAATACCTCGCTGAAGCATTCCAGCTTCATTTAAGATCATTGATTTTCTTTAGCACTCTTTCTTCATGGCCCAGTTGTATTTGTGCTTTTGAATACTGTCCCTCAGAGGGAGGCTTGTTTATTTGATGTGGGATGGATTTGATTGTTTTAGGACCCCTGGGGACGAGAGGACTTGGATGAGATCTGTAGAGCTGGCACGGCTGTCCACAGCTTTTGCTCCACGTCGGTTTGAAGGCATAATCCTTCATTTCAGCAGCGCCACTTTACTTTGATAAATTCAGGGATGGAACTTTGATAACGTTATCACACGCAATATTCATAAGGACTGCCATGAAAGACCAGCTGTGTTTCAGATCAAGAAAATGGTTGTAAACATATCTTAAATCTCTGGTGACTGGAAATTTCTAAAAGGAGGACGAGCTTTTTAGCGCAGGAAATTGCATGGACTGAGTAATCAAGGAACTGAGGCCTCACAGGGATACAATATTAATGAAATTGAGGATTTTGTAGAATTTAGGGATAATCTAAATCCTGGAAATGTATTCTGTGCACATCCATGTTCAGTTTTATTAAAGGGGTCATCAGATGCTACATGCACTTTTACAAATTGTTTGAACTGAAATGTGGGTTGCCAGTGTGCACAACCACCCTATAATGATAAAAATCCACCCAGTGTTTTTATTTATTTATTTTGTATCTCATTAAATAATTTCCCTTTTCTCAAATTGAGCTGATCTCATGTGCCTGTCACACAGACAGTCCCCTCCCATGATAGTTTGATTGACAGTAGGGTTTCAGCACAGACTGGACTGGCGTCTTACCTTAGACCCGCCCTGAGTGACTGTCATCAGTCCACCATTGGACAGATGTAGACCAGTGTTGGGCAAGCTACTTGGAAAATGTAGTGAGCTAAGCTACCAGTTACTCTACAGTAAATGAAGCTTCACTACACTGAAGCTACCCCCCTGGGAAATGTAGTAAGCTACGCTACATCAACAGTAGCTTGCTACATCTAAGCTACTTTTAAAATTACATTTTTATGTTGAACACGTTTTATTACAAGTCAATGCTATCTCGGTGCTCAAAACTGTCAGTCAAACAGATAGGCAGGTGTAATTGTTTAGTTTAATAGTTTTTTGTGTTCCTTATCAATTTGGCAACAAAAACAATCAAAATACATGTAATTAACAATGTGCGCACAAGTATGTGTATGCACCTGTTGCATGGGCATGCTTAATATACTGAAGGACTTTGAAGAACAAAATGCAAGACCTCCAAACAGTACAAAAAAATGGGGAGGCTGGACCCTGATAATTTTTACAAGCAGCATCTGAAAACATATTTTCTCTCTGTTATCTCGGTCAGTGTCATGTACTTGTCGAGGTACGGCCACGGCGACTCACTCCTCGGGATTAACTGTTCTCCGACCTCATCCTATGCCATCATTTCATCAAATAATTTTTTGCGTGACTGGCCAAGGAGTGGTACCATCCGGAGCAGAAGGTGGCGGTAATGCATCATAAATATGGTTGGTTGCTATCCACCGTAAACACGAACAAGATGAAGTAGCGCCGTCGCGTCACTACTGATCCAGGATCAGCGATCTTCGCAGTTGTTTTTCCCGATTTGAGTTTGAGCTTCAGAAATGCTTGCGAAAATGTAGCTTGTGTGGAAGCTACAGCACTACTTGGTAAAAAAAAAAAGAGCTTCGCTACTGAAAAGCTATTTGATTCAGAAAGCAGCGAAGCTACGACCAAGCTACTGAGAAATGTAGTTAAACTAGTAGCTTCGCTGCTTGTAGCGACGCTACTGCCCAACACTGATGTAGACAACAATGATTCCTAAGCGATTGAGGTGTTCTGTTGTTGGATGTAACACTAAACATAGCAGTCATCATTTACTCCTGACATGTTAGCAGCTAAAGACACTGTGGATTACATTTGTTTTTGAAAGGAATGCACCCTTGGTCTACCTAAATGCGTATATGTTCATGCAAATCGTTCATGGTCCAGCTTCACCTACAGAATAAGTGAGTGTAAGGTTTTTTTTAATGAATCTTTGCAAATGGCCTTTCCTAATAATGTGCTAATTAGCAAGTTTCACAATGAATGTGGCTAAAGTAAACAGTCCCTCAGAGAGCGGCTCGGAAGAGAGGGGCGGGGTCAGCAGAGCTCATTTGCTTTTAAAGGAAAATGCTACAAAACAGCTTGCTCTGAAAAGAGCTGTTTTTGACAGGGTAAAAAGGGTGTTGTTTTACACTACCATTGATTAATTTTAACCAAATTATTTTACAGACTTTTCGTTAAGTAAAAGAATCATATCAACTTGGGTATCCGATGACCCCTTTAAAAGAGTAGCAAAAATGATAATTTGCTGGAGATTTACCCACCATCAGGCCATCCAATATGTAGATGAGTTAGTTTCTTCATCTGAACTGATTTGGAGAAATGTAACATTAGTAATTTAGGGTTTACATAACTTGTTCATTAATGGATCCTCTGCAGTAAATGGGTGCCATAAGAATAATATTCCGAACAGCTGATAAAATCAACAATCCACACGACTCCAGCCCATCAATGAATGTTTTGTGAAGTGAAACGCTGTATGCTTATAAGAACAAAAAATTATCATAAGGATGTTTTTAACAACAACCATTGTTTTCAGCTAAAATATAAGACTTCACCCATAACATTGCTTTCCTCAGTGAAAACGTTTATTGAAATCAGGAGAGAAATATTCACAGAGTGTAAACCGTTATAAACAAATGTTTTCAACAGTGGACAACAGGAGATTGTCTTTCACTGGAGGAAGAGTTATCATGGATTTTTTTTTTTTTTATGAACTATTCCTTTAAGTATTAACTAAGTGTTAATTCCTGCGGAGAAGTGAAAATAGAAACTGAAATTTATTCTGTTATTGACTCATAGTTATATAGAATAAAATGAATATGGATAATATAACTGTTTGGAAGAATATGATGAGAAATGTTTCAGTTCATATTGACCTTGGTATCCTGGAGTTTGAAATCTTTTCTGAATCCCTAGATGCTTTGTGAGATAATGAGGGTATTATTTCAGTAGAAACATCTAAGACGCTAAAAATCAGGTCTC
>NC_068378.1:28457173-28461175 GCF_023724105.1 Carassius gibelio | reverse complement strand
CAGCAGCATTGTGAACGCACTCACGACAGACCTGGAAGAGAAGACTTCATTTTTTCTGTGTTTTTTGCTGTATTTTAAGGTGAGACACTGCAGGCAAAAACACTGTTTTTTCAAGCACCTGTCAATTTTGAGATTTTGGGCTTTCTGGTTTTTCATAAAGTGCTTTTTCAAACTAGTGGAAGGAAAACATCCAAAAGACACTGTTAAGTGGTTCTTTTATAGCACTGTATCTGTTTGTGTCAATAGATTTCAATTACAATGCATATTTTTAAAGGCCGTTTTCTCAAAATGAATTTTTTCTTCAACACTGACCCATAAATCTCCACTTCCTGTCTATATTATGAAGGTTTTTACAGAGGGATTTGTTCATATATATTTTCCTTGATTATATGCAACATTTTATTCCCCCCAAAATTGTGAAAATATATTGTTTTCTGGCTGTTCAAAGTATTTTCTGAATTGTGGAGTGACAAAAAAAAAAGATAACCAGAATTCCCTCTGTAAAAACATTTGACTCTAATATGTCAAAAAAAATTAGACAAAAATTTTGAAACTGACTTCATCTAGTGTTCAGATTTTTGTACTAGACATTTATGCAAATTAGCACATATTTCATTAAATAATGCCTTATTTGCATATTTAAACATAACATTTTTTAAAACTTGTAATACAAAAAAAGTTTGCAATTAATCAATGTAATCAATCAACTGGGTAAGTAAGGTCATAACTATTAGTTGTTGTTTTTTTTGTTTGTTTTTTGCCCTATTCACCTGCAGTGTCTCACCTTAAGGAGTTGGCAATCAAAGATAAAATTGTTGGATGATATATTTTTAAAAATATTCTTAAACAAAAAAAAAAACACAATTTGAATTACAGTATACAATGTTTAAATTGCACAGCATACAGCATTTATTATAAGGGGGTAGCTACTAAGCTACTGTTTTACTCTTACTCAAGCTGTTTTTGGACAAGTATTTTTTACCCTACAGTACTTACACTACTCACACTAAATTGAGTGTAATGGTACTTTTACTTGAGTATATGTTTTCGGTTCTCTGACAGATAGAAATTCTGGTCAACTTTGGTTGGTTATATATTCCTAAGGTTGAATATTGCTGCTATGGGAGAAGAACTTCAGTGATAACTCTTTTGCAGAGCTCTGTTGTGCTTTAATGTGCCCAAGCGTGTCAAAGTTCTGTCTTGTGTAGCTGGCTGTGTGAGAATCAGAGCCCATGGAGACAAACGGCCAATAAACAGCTGCTTTATGCTGATAAGAAACCACATGATCACCAGAAAAACCATATCATTAGTGACCATAAACAAGCATTACGGTCTGGTCATCTTTGAAACATGGTTTTCTACGATTCAACCGCTGCTTTCCATGCTTATTTACTGTAATAAGACGCACACTGCTGACGCTCAGAAAATGCCTGGCATTTACTATTGCAATTTGATTTTGCCTTTACATGCTGTGAAAGAGTAAAAGTACAAATTTGAAGAAAAAAAAGCAGAAAGAAGCAAGGATTATAGTCTGCACAAAACATGAAAGGTATCTCTCATTGGCACTTAATGTGAGTTTATTCTATTGAATCACTTGCTTAATAAAATCACCATTCATCATTTACAGTACTCTCAGTGTTGCCATGGTCATGTTTTACTGCATGACTGGGCTATTTATAAAATGCTGTCGCAGGAAAAATTATAAAGCTGCAGGTTGTGTTTTTGGAGACAAAGTATAGACTATTTGTAGACAAAGACAAGTTCAAATGGATCCTTTATAATGAATACCTGGCAACCTAAGGACCGCTGAAAGCACAAGTGAGTGAGAGAAACATTTGCTGTCAGGTGACAAACTAGACATCACCAAGAATTGCTTGTGTGTTGGAAAAAAACAAAGAATGAAAATAAAAGAGTATGTAGACTATTAATAATGCTCTTCAATTAAATCAAAGTTGATTTTATTTTAATGTATGAATGGATAGCTATGTGAATTTGTCACATATGACTGATATTCATATTTATGTATAACATTTTAAACAATTTATCGTGCAAAGTAGTAAAAAAAAAAAAGAACAAAGAAAAGCACACCTTATTTTTACAATTTCTATCTCCAGTAACTCAGAGGTTTACAAATACAAATAAATTTTATTTAATATGCACATATTACATATAGACTAGTCTAGGTAAAATTATTCAAAATACATTTTAAAACAGAATAAATAAAATAAAAATAAAATAAATATTTAAGCATTCTTCATCCAACACCTCAAACTGTGCTCAAAATTGCAAAAGGAACAATATGAAATCAAACATTTCTCAAACTCTTCTAAGGCCAAATGATCTGAGCTGATATTCATTTTCCTTGAATAGCTGTGTACTCTTACTGCATGATTGATTCAAGTCCATTTTATTCCTCCTATAAACACGTGTATCTCTGAAAGGACATCCTCTGAGGAATACAATACTTTTTTGGTACTACGGGAAAGGTTTTTGTGGTATATTATAGAATAAACACAAAAATGAAGAACTGGATCAATGGCATAAAACTTTTCATTCATACCTGCGAAATTTAACAATTTCTCTCATTTTCAGATCATCATGCAGAAAGGCTGTAAATCAAGTAATGAAGACCAACTGTGATTTTTCGTAATTTAATTGGCTAACCATGAGCTCTAACAGCATATAGCTTTTTTTTTTTTTTAAATGCGAAAAAACTCATTATTAGTTGAATAATTTCTCTCACATTTCACATTTCACCTTGTTAATCATTTTCCAGCGGTACTGCCTGACCGGGGCTCTTAGATCATTACAGTGTGTCTCATTACCATCCCTCGCAATTCCTCGAGCTTGTCCTTAAGTGGCTACACAACTCGCTGCATTTTAAACACAAACCTCCTTTGCATATGTCCTGAAAAACCTTTCTACAAGCAAACTTAATTGCATTATGCATCTTCACAGCAGTCTTTAAAAACTGCTGTGCCAGCTGGACTGTAGAGCAACCCTCTGAACCCTTCTTACATCACAGTAAAACATACTTTAACCCTGATTTACACCATGCCGTGACAAAAACTGCTGTGACAAATCTGTCCCAGGTGAACAACTAATGCAAATTTAAAACAACTGATGACCAAAGGAATGCAAAAGGTATGGTAGTGGAAAGATGGAACCGTAAACAGAATCAACAGCTGCATCGTTCATAAATAATGCCACTATTGACTCAAAACACCACTCACTTTCAGTTTTACAGTGGGATGAACTCAGATTATCAGTGTAGTGTCATATTGTGCTGTAAGCATGGATCTTGAATGTTCAAAACCGTAAAACATCTGCTGAGCGAACCAAATATCTTCAAAAGTACTCTGTTGGGCCTCAACTCAATAAAATATGTATTTATCAAGAAGTGCTGTAGGATTGTGGTATTTCTAAAGTATGAAAAAGTCATAAATGGAAGATTTGTCTCTTTTCACTGCATTATTTCTAATGCATAAAGATCTAAACATCCCTTTTTTTTGATGTTTTGTTTTTGTTCATGTTTGTTCATCATTGATTCAAATGATAAACATTATACAATAAGGTTCCATTTATCAATATTAGTTAATTACAATAGTTAACATAAACTTTTAGTGAAATATAGGCAGTCAAATTTAATAGACTTAACTAACAATGAGCAGTTGTATTTTTTTAAATTAACATTCACAAAGATTAATAATGTAGCAAATGTATTGCTTATAATTAATGTTAGTTTATAAAATTACAAATTGTTCATTGTGCATAACTAACGTTATCATGCAAATTATAATTTAAAAAATATTTTTGGTAAATTGATATTAACTAATAAATGTTATTTATAATTATTGTAGTGAACTACTGTTAACAAATGACAACTAATGGTAAAGTATTACCATAATGGACCCAATCTAACATGAACTAACAATGAACATAGTCATTAACTAATGTTGACAAATGTATTTCTAATTGTTAGTTAATGAATTAACTAAGATT
>NC_068378.1:28437173-28452173 GCF_023724105.1 Carassius gibelio | reverse complement strand
CAATTATCCAGATTTCTTTGGTAAGTTGTTATATCCTGTGTGAGCAAAGTCAGTAAATGTTAGTACAATTTGATACAATTAAGTAGCCATTTTTAGAAACAGAAAATCCTGTGCATGTCAAAATGAATGGTTAAAAAATGCATAAAAATGTTTATAGTATTACCATTTTTGTTTTTCTAGAAGCAGATAAACATAATTATTAAAATAAGAATGCATTAAAAATAATACAGTAAACAGCAAAAAGCCTGCAACTCTGATCATCCGTGTTTGTGGCCTGACTCGTAACATTCTACTAAAGGCCACTGCATTATCTATTAGGTTTTCTGTTGTTTTTCCCTTGTTTCGTAGATATGCTTTGTTGCATTCTGTCCTTGGAGAAAAGAACAACAGACACTAGAAGCTGGCAGGTTGGAGTGTGTTGTTACAGTAATCATGTTTTAGCAGAGATTGTTGTTTTCAGTCCTTGGGGATGCGAGCATATTCCACTGCCGGCTGTGAGAGCTCCATTTCACAGTCCTCTGCTTTATTTCAAGCACTTCTGTATGGAAATTGGACAGTATTTTTCCTTCGAAAACCACGGGTCATCGCCTACCTCCTCACTTACCAGGAGACGTGGCCATGAGTTTGTAAAGTATTTCAAAGAGCCAACTAGTGCACTATCAAATGGGAATTTGTTATTTGAAAGACAAAACAAGGATGACTGATGTGGTTCGATCATCTTTTATAAATATCTTAGATCTATAATGTGACCTGGTCTTGTGTTTGTTGTCAAAACGAAATGCTAGTGACGTTATACAGGTTCAAACACTTATAAAAGTTTCCAGAGTTCTAGTTTCAAGAAAGTAAAGTAAAAACTGACTTGTTGGCATATCTGCTTTGAAAATGAAGCGGTACTGGAAACAATAAGCCAGCGGATGAGTGTGTAACTATAAGCACAGTCTTCAGTCGGAGAGCTGTGAGTCAGGCACTGAGCAAGTGGGAGCCATCTTCTATATTCCTAATACAAATCACATCAAGAAGAGTTTGACACTGTCTTTATTGCCAATATGAGCTTTGAAAAAAGTCTTGATTGAAAAAAAGTCTTCCCAGTGTCATAAATCAAAGACTGCATAATACTTGTGTATATTTTTTCTTTGTCTCAGGCGCAGACGGTTCGCCCACAGATCGCCCACTGTCTGTTCACTGACCGTCTGATGTACATTGCGTACAATATTAGTCAGCGATTATTCAGTTGGGAAAGCTAGGATGTGATTTTAGGGAACTTCCACTTTTCCTCGGTCTGCATATAGTCACTGGTCTGGTGTAGACGTGAAGCTGGCTTTTTCAGAACTGCCGAATTCAGCCGAATTGCTGTGTAGAGGAAATGAACAGGAATCACTGCTAATAATGGCTAATCTGTTATTGTTTCGCCAGACATTATGAATGAGAAATGTTCCAAAATAAAGCATCCCAAGTTTACCCTCTTTGCAGTACATTTGCTGTTGCATAATAGGCTTACATTCATTAGATATAAGTAAATACTGCTAGATAGCTAGAGAGATAGCTAGCTAGTCATTTAGGGTTTTGTAGACGTTTGCAGATTAAGTCTATACAGGGAAATAGATATCAGTGTTTATTTAGAAAGTTATAAACTTTGCAACAAAAAAAAAAGATTGAGCATGAATGCTATATTATATTTATATACTAAGCCAATGAGATTTGTTCTGACTAAAGAGTTCAACAGAAACAAAAATCTCATTTATTTCTCCATACAGAAGCTGGTTTTAATAGCAGTCACTGGTGATGTGGTAAACTCCTTAAAACTTTCCAAACAAACCCTAAGCATGATGAAAAGTGTCACTTTTATTTATATTCCTGATTACCAGGCAAGTCAGATTGGTCTAAAAGTACAACAATTGTGTTTCACGAATAAAAATCTAGGTAACTGAATTTCCAGTAGAGCTCATTATGGGCTGTGCAGTTCATATTTCATTTATTTTCTCCATAAAGAAGCTAATTTTAACTGTAGGTGTCAGTAAGTGGCATCATTTGGTATATTTGAAGTACTTCGTAGTTCATATTGACTAAGTAATTTGTCAGTTGGTCCAGCTAAGATCTGATTATCTGAGGTTTTAACTTCCATGAGTATTGGGCATAGGTGTTTATTTTCCTCAGTCAGCGTTTACTCCGTGATGAAGCTGACTTTTCTAGGACTGCCAAGTTGACCAGATATAATGTGTAGAGGAAATTAAAACAGGAATGAATTAACAAAATCATCATGTGCAATATTTTTAATATAGCTCTATACTTTGGACTTTTCTCGGCAGGTTTTTTTTTTTTTCTTTTTTTTTTTCACAGAACAGCTAATCTGTTAAGAAACTGGGAAATTTTCTAAAACAAAGCATCTCAAGTATACTGTGTTTGCAGTGAATTTGATGTTGGGTTGTCAGCTTACATTATTTAGCATTATTTTACATTACATTATTTTAACACAAATAAAGAAGTAAATAAAAATAAAAAAATATAATAAAATACTACTTAAAAAAAGCTCTTCTAGTGATATAGACATCAGTGCCTATTTAGGAAGTTATAAACCACCCTTAAACTTTCCAAAGAAACCCTGAGCATGATGAAAATTGGAATATTTATTTCTATTTCTATTTACAAGGCCAGATCTCTATGGAGAACACAACAATGTCCCATTTATTTTCTCCATAGAGAAACTGATTTTCAACAACAGTGATATGTTTCCAATATAGCCCAATTCTTCTTTATAAAAGACATTAAGTACTCAGTCTTAAACTTTTTTGCTTTAAATCGATGGCCTGATTGTAATTCATTACAATTCATGTATTTCAAATGGTTCTATAATAAAGAGTTCAGTGTAGAAAATGAATGAGAAAAACACCTACACAGCTGGTGCCAAACACCTACATAGCTGGTGCAAATGAGTCAGACTTTCCAACTTGTCACTTAAAATGGATAAATTATCTCAAAAACAACTGCATTTAAAATTGGACTTCCAATTTGGAAATGTTCATGCTGCAGGTGTATGATGTCATGCCAGCAATTCACTTTTAAGCACATAAAATGCATCACTGAGTCATTAAATCACAATAAAACCTGTTCTGCAAATGTCTGATAATCACACACTTGCAGAACACATGCCAGCATTGCCATTTTGTCTTAATTCATTATGTCCCAATCATCAGGCAACAGAATGCTACATGGTTAAATGGAATGGAATGCAAGATAAAGGGCAACATTAGACTGCCAAAAACACTCAAGGATGAGTTTCACCTGTGCTTAAAGAAGATAAGAGAACGTGTGCTTCAAGAACACTCTACTATATGTGGATTTATTAACAAAGTTCGGGAGGAGCACGATCAGATAATCATCCAATTTGGCACAGGTGCATCTCGTTTAGCTAATCATCTTAACTAGCACACAAGCGGATATACAGTATATCCAGTGTTCCTACCTCATGTCCCACAACAGTTTTTCGTCATCTCTCCTCCACCCCAACTCCTCACTTCTAATCTATTAACCCCAAATTTGGGATAGGGGGAGTTATTTGGGTTCATGCTATGCTCCGGGCCCGGACCCCTCCCCCAGGACAGCGCACAAAAATATGCCAACTATTCGCCTTCAGATTAGATGAAGGGTGAACTCGTGAAATGTGAGGTGGTGGCATTGGCTGAAGAAATATTTTAACATTGTACCTGTTAATATTGAAGAACTTTTGCAAAACTTTGCAAATGGTAGGAATAAAAGATTTCCACAGGACACCTAATCTAGCACAAGCAGAACATAATTTAGCACAGTGTCTATTTCTAACTCAAATGTCCAATGCATTTGTCCTTTGCGCGTTTCCCAAGAATACCACCAGGAGACTCTCCTTTGGAGGTCATTGTGGTGTTTTTGAAGCCGGTCTCATGGGGAGCTTATGAGGAAAGATCACATGAGAACTCATGGAACAATTAAAAGCCCCTGTGTATCAGGTTCACTCACATTCTGTCCAAAGTTATATGCTATTGTGCCAGATGTGTTTTCTGTGCCATGGAAAATTGGCCCTCTATGTTCGGACTCTTTTGAGACATTTGCACATCCTGTAATCAATTGCAAGGCACAAATTAGCAACACATTTAGAAACCAAGCATTTAAATATAGTTAAACACATGAATAAATTAGACAACTTGACAATAAACAACACTTTCAGTGAGATCAGTATCAGAAGAACCGACATGGGTTTTGACCCGGATTCTAGCTGCCAGTTTTTAGTTGGCTGAAAACA
This sequence comes from Carassius gibelio, assembly GCF_023724105.1. Classification (NCBI taxonomy): domain Eukaryota; kingdom Metazoa; phylum Chordata; class Actinopteri; order Cypriniformes; family Cyprinidae; genus Carassius; species Carassius gibelio. The sequence goes on along the minus strand of NC_068378.1, from coordinate 28,447,900 downwards.
AGTCGTTATTTTAGGAGACACATGCAGCTATTGAGACCAAACAATGGAAACTGTACTAGTCTTGATTTAAGGTTACCATCAAATTTCCCCCTATTAAAAATGCAACCTGGAATCCAGGCTGTGCTTAATACCGCTAGTTTGCATATTGTTAAAGAAAACAAATAACTCACTCTTCATTAGGGTTAATGAAACCTCCGGAGAAAGCCATGTTAATGAGTACAAATTCATTTTTAATTTTAGAATAAAGTCCAATCCGGTGACCAAAGTTGAAAAAGTAAACGGAACGTCCAAGTGGAGCAATTATATTGAGTTAAAGCACTAAATTAATATTAATCTATTTACTTAAATGCAGACATTCATCGAAGCATATTATTCAAATGAAAAATGTATTAGTCTTCTGTATTCTTTCTAGTTTCTTTTTCAGCTGATGTATCATACAGCAGGTCACACTGGCTCTTCATTTATGTTCATGCAAGGAAGGTTTCAGCAAAAACTGCAGACAAGAAACATGAACAATGAGGTCAAAAGCCTCAAAAGTGAGTACCAGTGATATATGAATCACATGAACTTTACTACACATTAACTATTTACCATTAACATTAAGATGCATTAAACTAATGCATTAACGATTGATACGATTTCAAAAAGCATGCATTACCTTCAGCCGTACCTGAACACAATATCTAGTGAGTTGGCCTTTAGCCCTCATTGTTTTCAAGTCATTATAACCCAAAGAAGACCCCTTCCAACTTTCCATATTAAAAATAATAAAAATAAAAAAGCTTATGCACTTCAGTCTTGTGAACATTTAGAAGAAATGCAAACCCTGTGCTAATTAAAAGATAAATGTGATGTTAATATAAGAGATTTACACACTATTTTAAAAAGACCAGTCACTTTTGACCAGGAACACCAAATTGTGTAAAGGATTTTTACCACAGCATAACGTTTAGTTAACATCAAGTAGCATTCATGAAAAGAAACCTAGCAAATTACATTTCTGAAAGTTTAAGAAAGAAAGTTTCATGTGTTTCAACATAGCATAAACAGATGAGTCTTTATGCAATAAAAACCAGGACATTCGGAAAGTAAAGCAGGTCAATTTTGATTTCAAATTTATTTTTTATTTTTTTATTTTTTTACCAAATAAAAGTTACTTTATCTAATTCATACCTACTTTTCAATTCCTGCCAAATCTCTATAGTATCCAGGACGCGGTTGAGATATTTATGCTGAAGAGAAGCGGTTACTGCTCTCACTAGCTTCTCTTATTCATTAGACTGTAATTAGTTTTTAATTCCATATGATGGTTAATGTTAAGATTATGGGCTGCATAATTCCAAATGAGCTTTCCCTGTAGACTACAAAGTATGATTGGGTGAATTTATTGGTCTATAATATACAGTGATCTAAAGCTTGAACAATACAAAATTGTGGCTTCAGCAGTTTTGAAAGCTAAAAGACAAGTCCTTAAATTTTACTTGAGCGAGTCAAAGGGAGTGTATACATTTATGGTGTCTTAACTTTTAATTAAGTAATTGTACTCTTTACTTAAGTAAATCAGTTTAAACATTTGCTTAAGCCATGCTGTAATTTAGTTTAACCCATAAAACCTGCTTTGCAAAGGCCTTCATTCAATAAACTTTTATTCACACTGAGGGCATTTTCTAGGCTTAATGAGGGCCACATCCACACTAAACATTACAAAGAAACTTGATGATGCAATTTAGGACCCAATGTCCAGGGCTTTCACTAAAATCCATGACGCTCAGGACAATTTTTATGCATTCAATAAATGAAGTACAGCATAGATTATATTATTGAGCTTCTTCAGTGTCCACATATTGAGAGAAATCAGAAGTAAGTGCAGAGCCATTGTGTGCACTGTGTAAAAAATGGTGCTTAATGTAGTTGTAGACTAACATTTGTGTTTCTTTTTTTTTTTTTGTGACTGAAAAGAAACTGTTGGACTTTTCTTTTTTTCCTTTTCTTTTCTTTCCTATTTTTGCATCATGCTGGTGCAATGCTATTTTAAGGAGCTGAAAATAGACTGTGCCATAGACCAACTCAAACCTGGTCCAAAGTCTTTTTTCTGTGTTATTTAAAGAGCATACACGCTGCTTATTAAACACAGGTACACACAGCAGCACACAAACATGCCAAATATAAAAAATTAAAGGATTGCAATACATAAGACTTTTTTTGTAGCCTGTATATACATATAAATGCCTACATATCATAATGGATAGTCATTGCAAGTATAAGATTTAGGCTATCTATTTGCTCGGACACGAGCAGCTCCGTTTCATCTTGGAGACGCATTCGGTCTTTGCGCTTGCCAAATTCTGCCATGTAAATAGTAAATCCGTCATGACACGAGCACAACTGGCTCTTAAAGGGAACGGTAGATGAGACTCTGGTTTATTGCACGTTACCCCCAAAGAAACACTCATTTCTCATTAAGTGAATAGGGACAACCCATTTAGGACATGCACCCAGGCACGTCAACAGTTTTTCCGTCATTAAAATAGCAAAAGTGGATTTGGACATGCCCTGAGTGCACCTGCGCCGTGCGAAAAACTCTCTCTGTTTAAATCTAGATTATATGCCCTTCTCTTTGGCCAAGCTTACAAATAATGCATCTTATAATCTTGGACTGCAGATATATCTGATTCAATGCGCAAATTTTACTTGGTTGGAAAAGCATTTACACTAATTATGTCTCTATTTGTTTCTCTGTTTTTGACATCCCGTGGTAACTAGGAATTACACAAGCTTCAGTCTGAATCCAGAACACACGAGAAGAGATGATGCCAACACCTCAGATGATGCATACCCTGAAACAACATAAAGAACTACCAAATGTTGCTATAAGTTTGATTGTATCATATAATAATTGCTGTTAATAGTGTTTATCGTCTGTTTGATTGTCTTTAATATTTTTTTCGTACATTTCTGCCATATTTACATTAATTGACAGTCACCACTGATTCTACTTAATATTGTAGAAACTTTATTTTGTGTAAAGTTGCTTTGTAGTAATTTGTATCGTAAAAAGTGCTATGCAAATAAACTTGAATTTAATTTAATAAAAAGTAGCACAGTTACTTTTTCTGGATCAGTCAGAATGAGTTTGCATTGCAAATGTTATAGTTTATTCAGAAAAGGTTATTAGTTTGGAAGCTTTTTAAAGGAATAGCTGTCAGCAGTCATGCAATATCCACTGATGGCTTCATCAAACCAGATGTGGACATCACAAATGACTCTCATTTACACTTTGACACGGATCGTATGACGTGTATGCTGTTCATCTTCGCTAACAAAAAAAAATATGTATAAAACTAACAAAAAAAAAGCAAGAACAGCCTTATTCGGAGGAGAGACCAGCACGCAATTATGTAATATAGAAGCCATTTTCAGACCAAGATATTTCTCTAGTCCTTGTCTGAACGGCAGGACAAAAGAATTAAATTTGCATTTAAATAACCTCTTTCATCCTCGTAAGGAGCCAAAAATGACTGAGGTAAACTCAAATCTCTTTCTCAGCTGCTCCCTGAAATGATACAGCTCACAGCTACACCAAATTTAATGCCCTTCCCAAATCTTCCTTTACGTCCCTCATCCTGGATCAATGCATGTGGATCACTAAATCACCACCTGATGCCCTTAATCTGCTTTTTCAGGTAACGGAAGCTCTTCAGAAGTCTATGTTTAGAATATGATGGCTTATTCATGGCTGAATCCCTGCTCACTGCTAATCTCAGCTCGTGAAACTAGAAAAAGTTTAATCACCCTATGTCACTAACCAGATCACACTCAAAACGATGATGATAATGACGGAACTGAACTGCTGTGGCATAATGATACACTTACTCTTTTTTTTTTTTTTTTTGGATCTCAATAGCATCATTATAAAGGAAACATCATTATATTCTTCAAAACCAAGCACTAATGGCCTCAGATAACTCAGGAGGGAGAGATTCACTAACAAGCCCATCTCTAGGGACAGATCACCAGGGAACTCAATGGTCAGCTAATCACTGAATTATTATTATTTATTTATTTTTCATTTTCTGTGAATTATGTGTACAGTGTAAGAAATTTAAAATGCATGTATGTATAAAATACCCCAGTGACCTCTATACTCTAAAATTTACATTTTAATTGGAATAAAAATGTTTCTCCTTTTTACTTGAATCAACTTGATTTGAATAGAATAGAACAGAACACTGGACATTAAAAGAATAATCAAAAATGTCTTATGTTTTTTCATCAGAACAATTTTGCAGAAATTTAGCATTGCATCACTTGCTCACCAATGACAAAAAATAAAAATAAAAACACTGGGCATTAAAGGATGGTTCCTGTAAATAAATACAATTTGCATAGATTTTCTTTTAGATGTTTAGATTTACATTAATTTAATTTAGAAATTTAGATAATAGAAATTCAGATTTACATTATGTGCTCAACTGCTCATCCATCAAAAAAATATAAATTTATATAAAACACCCATTACTCATTGAGTGAATAGGGACAACCCATATAGAACATGCACCCGGGCACGCCAACTGTTTTTCCGTCGTTAAAATAGCAAAAGTGGATTTGGGCCTGCCCCGAGTGCACCTGCACCGTGCGCTTTACACTTTGCGTTTGGATTGTTAAAATAGGGCCCAATGTTTTGATGCATTACTTTTAAAGGAAATTTCCCCAACACTGGGCCTCTTCATTTGAACTTACATACATTAATTTTCATTCAAATCTGATGTCAAATCAAGAACTCCCAATGAAAAAGAATCAACCAAATAGAATATGTTATTTTGTTTACCCTGAAAGTTTTTTTATTTATTTATTCATAAAAAGGATTTCCCCAACTCCATTATGACTGCGGAATCTACCTCCTCAGTAACTCTGAACTGTTTTACTTCTCATGTCCTTGATCCTGCAGGATGCCAGTCAAATATCAGTTGGTGCTGTAATAGAAGTTTGATAAACATACGGTGGATTGTTTTTAACAGCAGCTTCTGCATATACTCCGTAGCAATATCTGCCATGACTACCAGCTGAGCTAATGTGAGCTGATAGTCAGATGTTTTTGTTGTTATTGTTGTTGTTTGTTTGTTTTTATCAGTAGAGTATATAGGCTCCTTGCCTCCTGTTGCTTTCACACATGAGCAGATGAATGCTGATGGTGGCTACTCTTTGCCATAATGAGAAATTGATATTGTGCTGTACAACTCCTGTCCAAATGAAAATCCATCACAGACTGCTAATCAGACCTCCGCTCGAAGGATTTGGGACAAAAACAGATGCAGTGAATGACTTCTTCATAATGAAATCAATTGCTTACATGCTTACCTGTACTAAGCATTTATCAATTAGACACCTACCTGTACATGACTCAATACTTCTCTTGAGTATATACAGTATATACATGCATACATGCATACACACACACTCACGGGACATTTTAGGTACACCTTGCTAGTACGGAGTTGGACCCCCTTTTTGAGATTTTGATCCATATTTACATGATAGCATCACGCTGTTTATGTATATTTTTTGGCTGCACATCCATGATGCATATCTCCCGTTCCACCACATCCCAAAGCTGCGCTACTGGATTGAGAGCTTATGACTATGGAGGACATTTGAGTGAAGTGAACTCATTGTCATGTTCAAGAAACCATTCTGAGATGATTTGAGCTTTGTGACATGATGCATTGTCCTGCTGGAAGTAGCCATCAGAAGATGGGTACACTGTAGTCATAAAGCAGGGGTAGGCAAGTTCGATCCTACAGAGCCGCAGAGATCAGCTTCAACCTTAATCAAACACATCTGAACAAGCTTATCAATCCACTCAGGATTACTAAGGTACAGGCAGGTGAGAGTTTTTTTCAGGGTTGGAGCTGAACTGTGGCTCTCTAGAACCGAACTTGCCTAGCCCTGTCTTAAAGGGATGGACATGGTCAGCAACAACACTCAGGTAGGCTGTGGGGTTTAAACAATGCTCAATTGGTACTAAGCGGCCCAAAGTGTGCCAAGAAAATATCCCACACAACATTACACCACGGACACCAAGCTGAACCATTGGGACAAGGCAGGATGGATCCATGCCTTCATGTTCTTTACGCCAATTTCTGACCCTACCATCTGAATGTCGCAGCAGAAATCAAGTCCCAGGTATTGTTTTTTCAATCTTCTATTGTCCAATTTTGGTGAGCCTGTGCAAATTGTAGCCTCGATTTCCTGTTCTTACCTGACAGGAGCTGCAGCCGGTGTGGTCTTGCTGCTGTAGCCCATCTGCTTCGGAGTTCGATGTGTTGGCAATCAGAGATGGTTTTCTGCATACCTTGGTTGTAACAAGCGGTTATTTCTGATTCTGATTATTTGAGTTACTGTTTCCTTTCTATCAGGTTCTCCTCTGACCTCTGAAATCAATAAGGCATTTTCATCCACACAACTACCGCTAACTGGATATTTTCTCTTTTTTCTGACCATTCTCTGTAAACCCTAGAGATGGTTGTGTGTGGAAATCCCAGTAGAGCAGCAGTTTTTGAAATACCCACTGGCACCAACAACCACTCTACGTTCAAAGTCACTTAAATCCCCTTTCTTCCCAATTCTGATGCTCAGTTTGAACTTCAGCAAGTCGTCTTTAACACATCTAGGTGCCTAAATTCATTGAGTTGCTGCCATGTGATTGGCTGATTAGTAATTTGTGTTAACAAGCAATTGAACAGGTGTATAAAATGGCCGGTGAGTGTACAGTATATATATAGTTTATTTGTGTAGGTCAATTGCCAATAATTGCTGCATTGCTATATTACCTGTTTCAATTATATTAGATAAAATGTAAACAACAAAAACATAAATCTACAAAACTATTCAGTAAAGAAAAGATAATACAAAAATAATCTGTAATGTTGCAAAAGCAACAAACAGTCCAGAAAATCTGAAATAATCCATTACAGAGAACAACTGCAATTTCACGAGTTCACGCTTACATATAATTAGCTGAGGTATGCGTATTTGGCGTTCTGTCCGGGGAAGGGCTCAGAGCTCGGGAAGGGCCCGAACCTAGAGTACCCCCCCTTCCCAGTCTAATTTTAAAGTGAACTCAAAGTGAGAAGATGGTGTGGAGGAGGGATGCTGATTAACCTTCAATGGATAGAGTAAGTCAGTGATATTTATACTGTGGGATTGATTACTAGATTGTAGTCCACCTGTGTTGATTAGGCTAAGTATCTGACGTGCTCCTCCCGATACCTTGTTAATGAGAACATCATTAAATGTGGTTGCAGAAGTCTAGGGAAAATTGTTATTAATATGCTAATTTTACTAAATAGTATAAATCAACTAATGTCCAGCCAGCCTTAATTATGAGTTCATTGGATACCACATTTCAATATTATTCTTTCATCTCGTTAATAATCCATGCATTTGGAACAAAATCATCATTCACGACTAACGCATGTCGCTGTTGTCTCTTTCCCATTATATCTTTTAAGGTTCTATTATTTTTGAAAGAGGGTAATCAGCTCACAATGGCAGTCTTTCATTTTGAAAATAATTTCCTAAAACATTTCTTCTAACAGAAAGCCAAATTTACAACACCAGACTGGACTCTACAGGTTTCCACAGAAAGAGTGCCAAACCAATGCTGCGCCTTTAACAGAAGCCCCCTTTAACCTTCACAAGTTTGTTTTTTAACAGTTAGCCTGGAAATTGAACTTGGCCTATAATTATTGCGGTGCCCACTTGATAGATTCAGTCGGTGCATTTTTATTAAACCAACATGGAAGAGAACAAATCAACAGGGAAATAAACTCGGGCATGCGACAAATTTTAAATGTGCTCAGGCAACAAATTTATTTCCTCTGAGTCTGTCAAACATCTATCTTCTGTAGCGGACACTTCCAACGCTCTATTTTTGGAGACTGTATCAGTCAAACTCTCTGCACGATCTGGTCATCATGTAAATGTGAAGAAAATCTTTTGCGGAGAATGAAAAAAGTATAATTACAGATGTGCAATTAAGGTTCAGATATGGGAAATAGTTTTGAAGGCTTGTCATCTCTCAGCAGGAAAATGACTTTTACAGTTTGAAATTGCACTCTATATGAAGTAATGAGAATGTACATCATCTTCAAGCTCCAGGTCACTGAGGAATAAGGTCTTCACTAATCAATACACCAATAACGAGCAAGCATTTCCTATCTATCATGCCAGATCACATACATTTGGTTTCATTTCAAGTGCTCAGTGTGAAATATTACCTTATGGATTACAGCTGTAGAACTTGGAACTAGAAAAAGTTCCATGCTCTAAACCCTGTGCTGGGTAAAATAGGGAAAAACCCTGCAATTGGGTTGACTGAGTTAAACATTGCAATAGTTAACCCAACAATAGTTAACCCAAAAGCTGGGTCGAAACTACCCAGTTGCAGGGTTTATCCATATTTCACCCAGCATTTTATAGATTGTGGAAGTACTATCGTATAGTATAAATTAAATGTAGACATTGTTTAAGCTGAAAGCTCAAGTTCCCTTTGACTCCCAGACAAATATATAATTGCCTTCAAAGGAATATTTCACCCAAAAATCTCAAATAGATGAGAATTTACTCACCTTCAGGCCATCCGAGATGTAGATGAGTTTGTTTCTTCATAAGACAAGATTTGTAGAAATGTAGCATTACATCACCTACTCACCAGTGGATCCTCTGCAGTGAATGGGTGCCGTCAGAATGAGAGCCCAAACAGCTGATAAAAACACCCGCACCACTCCAGTCCAGCAATTAATGGATTTTTGAAGCAAAAAGCTGTTTATTTGTAGAAACAAGCCCATCATTATAAGATGTTTTTAACTTCAAATTGTTGCTTCTGGCTAAAATGTCCATAATAACGCTTTCTCCAGTAAAAAAGTAATCTCATTGGAATCAGGAGATAAATCACAAATCAAGCAGTTTACAACCCAAAAGTAGTCCAAACGAGCTTTAAACAATTTTGATATGAAAGGACAAAAGAACATGGACTTTTTCACTGGAATATGTGTTTTTATGAACTATGGGCTCATATTTTCTCCAGAAGTGATGGTTTGAAGTTAATGATTATGATAGATTTGCTTCTTACAAACATGTAGCTTTTCATTTCAAAAGATGTTAATTGATGCTCTGGAGTGGTTTTATCAGCTGTTTTGACTCTCATTCTGACGGCACCCATTCACTGCATTGGATCCATTGGTAAACAATGATGTAATGCCAAATTTCTCCAAATCTGTTCTTATAAAGAACTTATTTACAACTTGGACGGCCTGAGGGTGAGTAAATTTTAATTTATATTCCTTTAAACTTTCCTTTAATATCTTTTCAAAGATAGAGAAAAGCAGCATGATCCGAAACAATCTTATGATGACAAAAGCAGAAATCAATGATTTATACAGAATCAGGGGAGAGAAAAAAAATGAATAAACAATGGAGAGAATCAGCCATTTAACATCATGGAGGCTTAAAGGTCAAACACACATCAGCTTGCATCAAAGCCATATAATTATTTATTAGTGCTTCCATATTGACCCAGGCTCTATAATTCAACTATTGTCTACCTTAAAACATCACAGTGACAAGGTATTCACAGTTTAACAGTACTATTTCACCCCATTTTACCCTTCCGCTCCTCAGCACTGAGTGCTACACAGCAAAATAAGCGCCAAGACTTCAAGTCCGTGGGCTTTTAAGATGTGAAATGTGAAAGTGGTGATGACCTGTCAAATCAAATAACCAGTCCTGTTTCAGGGGATTCACTGTGATTGTTTCACCATTATCGAGATGCTAATTGACCCTCCCAGACAGGCTGTCAGCTGTAAAACTAAAGAGCTCTCCAAAACACTTCACTGTCAGAGCCTGTAAAGAGAAACGCTTTCCCAGCACAAAGCTTGTGGATGCATAAGAAACACTGTCCTTATCCAATGCTAAAATATTCCTAAACACTGTGGATTTGTGGCACTGAGCTGTTGTTTGAGCATTCTGACTCAAACAATGGTGTGATTTTGAGAAAGAGCCTGTTTATGTGAACAAAGTACAATATCGTTGAAAGGTTTGTGTGTCAGGAAGATGTGGAAAGTCTCTAATGCTCAGCAAGTCTGCATTTGTTTGATAAAAAAATAAATAAATACAGTAAAAACTTTTTTTTTTTGAATATATTAAAAATGTTAATTTATTTCTGTGATGCAAAGTTGAATTTTCAGCATCATTACTTTAGTCTTCAGTGTCAGATGATCCTTCAGAAATCATTCTATAATTCTGTAACAACAATTAAAACATTTTGATTTTAGCCCATTTAGCTACTGGTTAAACTGGATTGCGGGTGTCGTTTAAAGAATATGATGCTGTTTTTCTTCAGAAATACTTGGAGCAGTTTGCCCGACACTGCACATCAGTATTGGCACAACATCCTTCCACCTTAGCTTGCCGTGTCACATTCACTCAGTCTCACAGAACCGCCACAGTTAGTGAATGTGATTACCAGGAAGAATTAGTCATCTTCAAAGAGAGCCTGTTTCACTTGTCTCGGTCACCGTCTGATAGCTTCAACTAAAAATAAAAAGAAAAAAGTCTTGGGAAGATGAAAGCAAACTCGATGCTTCAGTGGCTTATTTTAAGAGAAGTTCTGATGATCTCTGCATTCTGTCATGAGCAAGATGTCAAGCAGGACAGAAAACAAGTTA
>NC_068378.1:28386611-28431611 GCF_023724105.1 Carassius gibelio | reverse complement strand
GACCTAAGGTTGCCAGTGCCCACTTGGTTGACCTACCATCTCACCTAACTTGGGCCCAGTTGACCTATCCTAGTGTCCCCAGGGAAACCATCGGGAGAACTGTTTAAGACACATTGTCAATAGCGTACCCCAGGATCATCAGTGGTTTCGTTCTTTAAACGCTAGACACCCTCCTCCAGGGGGACCTGCCCAGGGTGATCAGATCAAGCGTGTGTCTCATAGTCAATTTGCTAATACGACCTCCACTGGACCCATAATGCTACGGTTGTTATCTTGATAACTCTCTCTCTATCCTCGGCTGTCAGTGCAAACCTTTTTACAAACTCAGGCAAAAAAATCCTGAACTGGACTCTTCCACTAACCCTATCCCTCTCTATATCCTCCCACCCCGCACCTGGTGCAACAAATGTACTTAACAAATGTTTCTCCCCATAGAAGACTGGGCTCCAATTAAGGCCTGTTAGCCCCAGGCCACCTGCCCTGCGTGCTGTCCAAGTGGACCCAGGGAGGCTGGATACTCACCGTGCAAGTGACCCTTCGTTAACACCGCAAGGTATCCGGGTCACCTAAAAAATGCCCAACCCAAAACTTAAATTTCCCACTCCTTTCTATCAGGCCGAGAGCGTGAGACTGGCGGATGCACATTTCTGCACACCAAGCTTCTACCAGTCCAACCCTCTTCAAAGTTCATGCATTTTAGAACTGAACAGACATCATCCTCACCAGGACAACCGTCAGATGTCATGAACCTTTGCCCCGAAACAGCCTTGTAACTTACATGCACCCCATACCTTGTACTAGTCACCACGTCCATGGCGATCATAGAAAAACCTTATATTTTGTTTACACTTTGCCATTCATGCTCTCATCCCTAAACACCCCATCCCAACCTCCGGACACCGCCAAACACACACACACACATATCCTTTCTCCTTCCTTCTGGTTCCTCTCCTCCCGCTTCTGACCTGACACCATTCTGGTTTATTCGAAAGTTGGGTTATGATTTGGGTGTGGATTGGTTCAGGGCTATTTCCAGTCATTCATTCTATGTGGGTTAGGAAGAGAGGTATAAATTATTCAACGCTATTTCCTGCCTTTCATCCTATGAGTGTTAGAGTGTGGATTGGTTCTAATTAAATCCTTGTAAAGACATCATCCTCACCAGGACAACCACCAGATGTCATGAACCTTTGCCCAAAACAGCCTTGTATCTTTCATGCACCCCATACCTTGTCCTAGTCATCACGCCCATGGCGATCATAGAAAAAACATATTTTTGTTTACACTTTGCCATTCATGCCCTCATCCCTAAACACCCCATCCCAACCTCCGGACACCGCCAAACACACACACACACACATATCCTTTTCCCTTCCTTCTGGTTCCTCTCCTCCCGCTTCCGACCTGACACCATTCTGGTTTATTCGAAAGTTGGGTTATGATTTGGGTGTGGATTGGTTCAGGGCTATTTCCTGCTCTTCATTCTATGAGGGTTAGGACTGAGGTTTAACTTATTCAAGGCTATTTCCTGCCCTACATTCTCTGAGGGTTATAATATAGTATTGATTGGATTAGGGCTATTCCTGGCCCCTTCAAAACATGAGGGGTATTTTTTATTATTCCTTTTCCTATCTAAGGAATATCAGAAACCGAGAACAACAAAAAAATTATTTGTTCTTATCTCTGGAACATCATTACTCCCTGGCCAATTTTCCTTTTTAAGTCTGGATCTCCTTTTTTTAATTAGTTATTAGTCATACAACAACAAATAATATCCATTTTTTGACAAGTCCTTCAGAAAGAAACAAAATTCAAAGAATAATAAAAATAATAATTCAATATTTCAAAATTCAATATTTTTTATTTGTCAAATATACAATTATATAGAGCATATATAACCAGCAGTGAAATGTGAGTCAGGTCTGCTCCATGGACAGTGCAATTATTAAAGAATACAACACAAAAAAAATGTAATAAAAAAAAATACAAATATGTAGCTATGAAATAATTAAATAAAAGTAAACAATAAGAATGAAAATATTTTCAAAAAAAGTGTATAATGTAGAATTAAATATAGAATGGAAAATAATGTGCATGAAAGTACACTGTATTCTTAAAAATTAAGATACCCAGGGATGTACAAGAGGCAATGTGCATAGGTGCATTATACTGTAGTTTTAATATTAAGATACACAGGAAAATGTGCAAACAGGTTGACACTGTCAATATGTCAATGTGAGGAGGTGAATGATGAATATCTTACTGATTAAGTGAATATTAAGTGGAGACATGAAGATGTTAAGAAGCTGGTTTTGAGTTTAGGAGCCTGATGGCCTAGGGGAAGAAACTCCTTCTGAGTCTCTCGGTTTTTGCCATCAGGCTATCGAAGCGATTACCAGATGGCAGCAAAGTTAAAAGATGGTCACTGGGGTGGATGGAATCCTTGATGATTTTAACAGCTCTGCTTTTTCAGCGTTTGAGGTAGATTCCTGCAGAGGAGGGAAAGCAGACCGGAAGATGTGATCAGCTAAGCGCGCAACTCACTGCAGGGCTTTGCAGTCTTGACTGGAGCTGTTCCCAATACACTTTCTATAGCCCCTGAATAGAAAGTTTTCAGGATTGCTGGTGAGACCTTGAATTTCCTCAGCTGTCACAGATGGTACAGTCTTTGTGTGTAGTCCAGGGGTAGGCAAGTTCGGTCCTAAAGAGCCGCAGACCTGCAGAGTTCAGCTTCAACCCTAATCAAACACACCTGAACAAGCTAATTAATCCATTCTGGATTACTAAACTACAGGCAGGTGAGTTTTTTTTTTCAGGGTTGGAGCTGAACTGTGCAGGACTGTGGCTCTCTTGGACCAAACTTGCCTACCCCTTGTGTAGTCCAAATCAGGTCCTCGGACATGTTTACACCAAGGTACTTGAAGCTGCTCACCCTCTCCACAGGGTCCCTCTGATCATAAGAGGAGTGTCAAATCAAGGCAAGTCATCTTTATTTATATAGCGCTTTAAATAAAATACATTGCGTCAAAGCAACTGAACAACAATCATTAGCAAAACAGTGTGTCAATAATGCAAAATGATAGTTAAAGTCAGTTCATCGTTGAATTCAGCTATGTCATCTCTGTTCAGTATAAATCGTTTCTGTGCATTTATTTGCAATCAAGCCAACGATATCGCTGTAGATAAAGGGACCCCAACTAAGCAAACCAGAGGCGACAGCGGCAAGGAACCGAAACTCCATCGGTGACAGAATGGAGAAAAAAACCTTGGGAGAAACCAGGCTCAGTTGGGGGGTCAGTTCTCCTCTGACCAGACGAAACCAGTAGTTCAATTCCAGACTGCAGCAAAGTCAGATTGTGCAGAAGAATCATCTGTTTCCTGTGGTCTTGTCCTGGTGCTCCTCTGAGACAAGGTCTTTACAGGGGATCTGTATCTGGGCTCTAGTTGTCCTGGTCTCCTCTGTCTTTCAGGGATGTAGAGCACCTTTCAATCAATCAATCAATCAATCACCTTTATTTATATAGTGCTTTAAACAAAATACATTGCGCCAAAGCACTGAACAACATTCATTTGGAAAACAGTGTCTCAATAATGCAGAATGATAGTTAAAGGCAGTTCATCATTTCAAGGTGCTGATCCACCATCTGGTCTGGATACATACTGGATCTGATATTTATATTTGATATTCTAGGTATTATCAAATTGCCTGAGTTTTGAGAACACAGCGGACGTGGAGGATTATAATGTAACAAGAGCTCATTCAAATACTGAGGTGGTAAACCATTCAGGGCTTTATAAGTAATAAGCAATATTTTAAAATCTATACGATGTTTGATAGGGAGCCAGTGCAGTGTGGACAGGACCGGGCTAATATGGTCATACTTCCTGGTTCTAGTAAGAACTCTTGCTGCTGCATTTTGGACTAGCTGTAGTTTGTTTACTAAGCGTGCAGAACAACCACCCAATAAAGCATTACAATAATCTAACCTTGAGCTCATAAATGCATGGATTACCATTCCTGCATTTGACATTGAGAGCATAGGCCGTAATTTAGATATATTTTTGAGATGGAAAAATGCAGTTTTACAAATTATAGAAACGTGGCTTTCTAAGGAAAGATTGCGATCAAGTAGCACACCTAGGTTCCTAACTGATGATGAAGAATTGACAGAGCAACCATCAAGTCTTAGACAGTGTTCTAGGTTATTACAAGCAGAGTTTTTAGGACCTATAATTAACACCTCTGTTTTTTCAGAATTTAGCAGTAAGGAATTACACGTCATCCAGTTTCTTATATCGACTATGCATTCCATTACTTTTTCAAATTGGTGTGTTTCACCAAGCTGGGAAGAAATATAGAGCTGAGTATCATCAGCCTAATGAAAATGAGGAATTAATAATAGTCAGAAGAGGATCTATGACTTCTGGAAGCACCTCTTTTAGGAGCTTAGATGGTATAGGGTCTAACATACATGTTGTTGGTTTAGATGATTTAACAAGTTTATACAATTCTTCCTCTCCTATAGTAGAGAATGAGTGGAACTGTTCCTCAGGGGGTCTATAGTGCACTGTCTGATGTGATACTGTAGCTGACGGCTGAATGGTTGCAATTTTATCTCTAATAGTATCAATTTTAGAAGTAGTTCATAAAGTCATGACTGTTGTGGTGTTGGGAAATGTCAACACTTGTTGAGGCTTTATTTTTTGTTAATTTAGCCACTGTATTGAATAAATACCTGGGGTTATGTTTGTTTTCTTCTAAAAGAGAAGTAATCAGATCTTGCAGTTTTTTTTTTTTTTTTGCTTTTCTGTAAGATACGAAATACCTCTAGTTTTGTTTTCCTCCAGCTGCGCTCCATTTTTTGGGCTGCTCTCTTTAGGGTGTGAGTATGCTCATTATATCATGGTGGCATACTGGTTTCCTTAACCTTCCTTAAGCGTAAAGGAGAAACTGTATTTAAAATGCTAGAAAAGAGAGAGTCCATAGTTTCTGTTAATTCATCAAGTTGTTCTGAGGTTTTGGATATGCTAAGGAATTTGTATACATCAGGAAGATAACTTAAAAAGTAGTCTCTTGTGGTAGAAGTGATGGTTCTACCATACTTGTAACAAGAAGTAGAATTTACAATTTTGGCTATATGAAGTTTGCACAAAACTAAATAATGATCTGAGATATCATCACTTAGCTGCATAATTTCAACACTATCAACATCAATTCCATGTGACAGTATTAAATCTAGAGTATGATTTCGACAATGAGTAGGTCCTAAAACGTGTTGTCTAACCCCAGTAAAGTTCAGTATGTCTATAAATGCTGATCCCAATGCATTATTTTTTTTTATTATCAACATGGATATTAAAATCACCAACTATTATCATTAACATTTGTTTCTCTGGATAATGTTATATGAAGCACCATTACTTAAAACGAGTTATACTTGAAGCCTGCCCTCTGAGAAATCCTGAAAACATTGTTATAAATTGAAGTAACACCTCCCCCCTTTGCCTTTTAGACGTGGCTCATGTTTATCATGTTTAACAGTAATCTTGGAGGGTGGACTCATTTAAAATAATGTAATCATCAGGTTTTAGCCAGGTTTCTGTCAAGCAGAGCACATCTATATTATGATCAGTGATCATATTTTTACAGAAAGTGTTTTCGTAGAAAGGGATCTGATATTCAATAAGCCAAGCTTTATCATTTGTTTATCCATATTGCATTTGTTTTTTATTTGTTGAACCTCAATTAAATTGTTAACCTTAACTTGGTTTGGACGTTTTTTGTATTTTCTAGTTTGGGGAACAGACACAGTCTCTATAGTGTGATATCTAGGTGAAAGAGTCTCAATGTGCTGAGAATTAACTGACCTCTGTGACGGGAGGCAGCTAGCAGACGGTCGGTTTAGCCAGTCTGTCTGCTTCCTGACCTGGGCCCCAGTTAGTCAAGTATAAACACTAAGACTATTTGCCATATTTCTAGAGAGAAGAGTGGCGCCACCCCGGGAGGGATGAAGACCATCTCTTTTCAACAGGTCAGGTCTGCCCCAAAAGCTTGTCCAATTGTCTATGAAACCTATGTTATTCACCACTTAAGACATCCAGCCATTGAGTGATGACAATCTGCTATGCATCTCATCACCACGGTAAGCAGGGAGGGGACCAGAGCATATTACAGTGTCTGACATCGTGCTTGCAAGTTCACACACTTCTTAAATGTTATTTTTAGTGATCTCCGACTGGCGAAGTCGAACATCATTAGCGTCGGCATGAATAACAATCTTACTGTATTTACTTTTAGCATTAGCCAGCACTTTTAAATTGGCCAAGATGTCAGTTGCTCTAGTAAACATTTGACTATGGTGGCTGGTGTCTCTATATTCACGTTCCGTACAATAGAATCACCAATAACTAGAGCACTTTCATCAGGTTTCTCAATGGGTGCATCACTGAGTTGGGAGAACCTGTTTAATGTTTTGATCGGAACAGAAGAGCGGTGTTTTGACCCACGACTACGCTGCCTCACCGTCACCCAGTTGCCCTGCTGCAGGGGCTCTGCCGGAACCGGACAATGTACAGGAGTCCCTGAGCTAGACGCATCCAAAGCCATATCTAGAGCCCTAACATTCTTACTGTCCTCAATTAAAGTTTGGATGCGTGTCTCTAATTCTGAAATCTTCTCTGTCAGCCTAACTATTTCCCTGCATTTATCACATGTGAATCCCTCACCTGCGACAGAGATAGATAAACTGTACATGACAAGAGGTGCAAATAACTATAGCAGGAGAAGCCATTACTCACCGTGCTTGATGAAATATTTTTACCACAGTTGTTTGATGAACTTGTGAAAAACTGGAGTGAGAGAGAGGAGAGGAGAAAAGAAAACATCGATAGGTTCGAATGAAAATGCTAATGACAAGCGCAATGCAGATGTACTGCACTCACGGATATAAAAAGTGAACGATCAAAATTAATCTGATAAGATTGACCGATAATATCAGAAATATGGTGTGAATTAAGTTATATTTTATCACTTTAAAAAACAGAGTGATAGTAAGATATATTTTCTAGAGAGAAAAAAAGAAAAAAACAGCTAAACAGAGTTACGATTAGCTACAGCAAGGACAGCAGGAAGTAGATAAAAAAACACTGTCCAACAGTGACACCCGCAGTCAGGGAGGATCTATTAGGATCAATTCTGATACTATGTGCAGCCTGCCAGTGATGGGGAACAGTGGAAAACTGTTCTGTTGTCAACATTGCTCAAAAAGTTGGCCCATTTATCATCAGCCTAAAACAGCTGAGCAACTCTAAGCCTGTATTAGACAAGAATGGGACAACATTCCTATTCCTAAACTTGAGCAACTTGTCTCCTCAGTCCCCAGACTGTTATAAAAAGAAGAGGGGATGCCACACAGTGGTAAACATGGCTTTTTAACCAACTTTTTTGAGATGTGTTGATGCCATGAAATTTAAAAGCAACTTATTTTTCTCTTAAAATTATACATTATCTCATTTTAAACATTTGAAATGTCATATGTTCTATTCTGAATAAAATATTGAAATTTGAAACTTCCACATAATTGCATTGTTTTTATTCACAATTTGCTCAGTGTCCCAACTTTTTTGGAACTGGGTTTGTAAAAGTATGTGCTCTTAACATTTGTGCATGCTATAGAAACCACCTACAACTAGGCGAAGTATAAAAAGAGAAAAGTGGCCCTAAGCAGCTGTCAACAGATGCCAGGATCCACCATTGCTAGATGCATTTATACATTTACTAAAAACAAGCACAACATCTGGTGTTGGGGGGGGGGGGCACCTGGGGTGGCCAGTAACACCCCTGGCCATCACATAGACACACCCGCTTTCAGGATTCATCTAAATTTAATTTAGGATTTATGTGAAGATTATATATTTATTATAATGGGTCTGTGTGAAAATTGTTTTAAGTTCACTTTAATTGTATTATTATTCTTTTTTTTTTACATAATAAATGTTCAAATTGATAGCTCTCAATTATTATGTAACGTTAAATTTCTATAGTCAATCGCTAAATATTGAGTTGGGGGGGCAATTTTATAGAGAAATCAATATTGGTATCATTGATACGGACCTTCAGTAATATAACTATACCAATTTAACAAATATAAAAAATATATTTACAGCCTTTGTTGTTTTACATTAATTTGAAGACTGAAAGTGAAATTATTGCTTTAAATGCATTTTAAAAAAAAATTAGTGGGATTAATCGTGATTTCAGAAAAATGTTCCATTAGTTATTTTAATTGATTGACAGCACTACAAGAAACGCATACATTTCATTTTTTTTCATTCATCTCTGCATGAACAAGTAATGACTTAAACATAATATTCTCACTTAACAATTAGTTAAAATAGATCAAATAAATTATATTACTCCAGAATTTCTAAAATGGACACAAAACTAGTTACAAACACAGACACAAAAATATAAAACAAAACACTAACAGCTTCTAAGAAAAATATGTATACCAGTGGTTTTCAACCTGTAGCTGCTGTGGTATTGTAGGTGGGCCACGAATTACAATTAAAAGAAATTGTTAATATGTAAAAGTGTCTAAGTCATAACAATTTCTCATATATATATATATAAAACCGTAACTATGCTTCCACTATTCGAGCTGATTGGTTTAAGAATAAACCACCCATTTATCTTCGATATTTTTGCTGCATATGCTACAGAACAACAGCAGAGTTATTTTCTGTTACTAAGTTTTTACTAATTACTAAGTTATTAAACCTACAATAGCGGGGTCAGGTAATGTTTTTGCAGTGGGCCACGCAAACACATGTTTGGTTGTGTGGGCTGTGAGTTGAAAAAGGTTGGGAACCACTGATGTATACTAACCTTTAAATTACTATTGGCTAAAAACATACTTTTTAAATTCAGCTCTACATAACTTAATATTTTTACATTCTAACTTCAAGATTAGTTAAACTTCAAGGAATAATTCCCATTTCTCCCAAACTTCAGTTATAAAAATGGAGCTTAAATCATAACAAATTAAAGCATGTGGACAGCTATAAGAAATATTATGCACACACACAAAGCTAGAACTTCAGAACTGGTTTGCACAGTATTAAAACCCATGACACCTATGGAATAAGCCCATGAAACATGGAAACATGTGTGAGCCAGACAGTACATTGCTAAAGCAGCAGCTTGTGTTCCTGACAGAATGGCATTAGATGTTTGACTAAAGTCACATGGGTCAGAACACAACATTCTGCCTGAAGCAAAAGCCATTGCAGTCAGGATTCGGTTCAGACCGCAAAAGATCAAGAGTACTAATGATCTTGGCCAGAAAAATCAGCACAAGACCAGCTATGAAGTATTTCAAAATATTTCATCATGAATGCCAACAGCAAAATAATGACAACTGAGAAAAACGGAGTCTGCAAACGGTTTCAGCATTTGCCATCAATCCTTCTTTATTTATAATAAAGGAAAAGCAAGTAGGCCAACTAGCGAGAAAGACATTGAGTGTTTGCTAGTGCAGTTCGCATGACAGGAGCAGGCCTCTGACGTCTTTGGTCCGCACCGGAGCAGAAGGAACAAGATGGTGAAAGCGCATGACTGAAGGCACTTGATTACAGCGGTATCAGATCATTTTAGGGAAATAACAAACAAGCCTATCTCTCTTTTTCCATACACTAGGAAGAACAGAAGTTACTTGATAACAGTTCAATCAGAGAACTAATAAATCGCACTACATACATGGCCGGAGGCTACAAAACATTTTATATATATATAGTTTACATATATACAGAATTGAGCAGAGAAGAGTGCCGATCATCATGACATGAAGCTTTCAGAAATAAGACACACAGACGGGCTCAATGTCGGCAAAATCTAGACAGAAGATCTTTCATGATCAAACAGATGTTTGTCAATCTGATATCCCAGCATGCAAACTCAAGTAAAGACGCTTTCCAAACGGAGTCTTTCAGAAAGGCTAAAAAGGAAGCCGAAGAAGTGAAGCGCTGAAGATCAGCGCAGCATGAAATGAGGCCTTGAGAGCACATGAATGTGAGGTATATCATGAGCGTGAAGACTCGTGCTTTAGCACCCGATCAGGGATGCCACACACCGGCTTCAATCCTCGACAACGTGACTAACGAACTACTCACAGTCCACTAGAACAAACTCTGCCTGCTGCCCGAGTGTTGATCATCCGAGCATCGCTTTCCTCGACTCTGACTGTTTGAAAGAGGAAGCCCACGAGCAAACACTCATCACAGGAACTACTGAGACTAACACTGAACGCTGATGTGACAGACAGGTGTGAAAGAAGAGCAAGAAGAGCGAAGAGCAGAAGTTGAGCCGCAGCCCCAATGATGTAAACTTGACTTTCTCTTCATCGGACAGTTGTGTGTGTGTGTGTGTGTTCGGGGGGCATCACGGGCAGTGCGTTCGCGGTTGCCTCTGTGGAAGCCCGTTGTGGGCGGGTCGATCTGAACAATAGCCTGAGGAGTGGGAGGAGCCTCTCATGCTATTGGTCGGCTGGGAGTTGAGGTCAATCTGGTGACCGCGCTCTCCCTGATAGCGGTAGCTGCTTCGGCCGGGGTTTGGCACGGGATGGCTGTTTCCGTTATTTCGCTGATTGCCCTGGTAACCGTGAATGATGCGCCTGTTGCCCTGGAAAATCTGCAAGACAGAGACAAGGATCAGCTCAAGACTGGCGCGGTACACAAGCGTCACTGTTGTGCTGTCAGTGTTGCCAGCTTAGTGACTTTGTCGCTAGATTTAGAGACTTTCCAGACCCCCTTAACAAACTTTTACAAAAAAAGCGACTAGCGACAAATCTAACAACTTTCTTGGACAAAGAGAGCAGCAGCACTTTCAGTTAAAAAGATATTCTGTTGCTTTTAACTGCAAGTATAGCCAAAATCACTGCACAACCATTGTCTTAATCATGTGTGTATTTGATTTCAGTAGACAATGTCGTGAATAGGATTTTAGTGCAGATTACCTTAAAAAAATAAAAATAAAAAAATAACACCAGCCGAGATTCGATCTGTCACCATCTTTTTTTTTTCCTATGAAAATAGGTTTTCCCTATTTTGAGAATAAGGCTGCATTAACATGCCGTAGGTGAGCACAGGGTGGCAATACAATAATACACACTTACGCCATGAATATGCTAATAAGGCATATGACGTCATCAGCGACTTTTCAGGCGGGGTTTAGCTACTTTGCATTGAAAGTATTTGGCATCACTGTGATCATTCACCTGTTTGTGCGGCACGCTGGGACGGCCCGTGTAAGCAGAGGCCTGATAATGCTGGAGCTCGGAGGGAGGCGGGGCTTTGGCAGGGGCGGAGCCTGTGACTGAGGAAGAGGTGGAGCTACAACGAGAACGGCTGGAGTAGTCCGTCTGAGGATGATACACTGCAGACAGAGAGCATCAGTCATCTCAACAGTTCTATGAACAAACAGTCATGATCAGGGTTGCCAGGTCCCAGCCCATATCCCCCCCAAAAGACTGAAATGTAACCCAATTTTGCCTCGTTCAATCACAGTAGAGGAGTACTAGTTGTGTGGGAAAACCGTGACTAACCCACCTGATCCAAACGACATGATGCTGCACTTAAGAGGCTCCAGATCATGGGAGAATTTCACAGCTTTACCAAGATCCTCATCATACTTGCGCTCACTGACAAAGTGCTAGAGAGAGAGACGGGCGTTAGACAGATGTACATGAAGCGTGATGATCTACACAGTCACTGCTGTGTGTGTACCTTGATGTCCGCTCGTAGTTCAGCGAGCTGCTCCTCTGTCAGTGATGCTGATTTGTCAGCCAGTCTTCTCAGCTCCTCTGCTCTTTTCTGACGGCCGTCCAGAATCGCCACTGTCACAAGAACACAGGCCTGGTCAGACTCACCGAGCAGCATGAACACAGTGATCTCTCAGTGACTGTAATGGAGTCTCCCTCTGCTCAATGACATGTGATTCTAAACCAGTCTGCATTAAATGTGGTTTATTTGGACATACAGTGTTTTGATTTTGTAACTTTGCTTAGGTCAGGTTATGCCCATGAAGAAGCACCAGCATGAAAACAATGACCGTGGGTTTGTTTGTCTTTTTCATGGAGGTGTCAGCTTCTTTGGCCTTTTACATGGTGAACACCATACCAGAGTTAAACAGAAACCAAATAAGATATTTAAGACCAATTTATCCCAAAATACAAACTAAATTTAGATTTGCTTAAAAAGCTTTTCCAGTGTTTCATCAGAAATAAAAGTATGTAAGACACAATGGCCTCTGATGTACTCCTAGTGGCAGGCAGTATGCCCAAAATTTAAATGTATTTAAGACTTCCACTGTATTTTAATTTTTCTTTATGCATGACCATGTGTAAACCACATTTTCTACTGATTTTAGACCAGAAATAGGCTACTGTAGTTGAATGACTAAGAATGCCCTATTTTAGATTCACTATTTATAATTGACATCGTCTGATAAAATCAACATGCATGTACCGTAGATGCAGCGGCTATGCGGTTGTTTTGGCTATATTACATTTCGTCTCATGCAGCGCACTGCCTGCATCCGAGTAACAAACAAAGAAAAAATACTTAATCTGCATATTAACAGACAAACTATGCTAACTTATAATTCCAGTCTCTCTGCCGCTCACTGCACAGAACAGAACCTGAGAGAGACCACAGCGGAGAGTCAGACCTCGCACTCGTGACATCTTCCAACTGAATCATAGCCAAGACTTATCCAAAAGTTGCTAGGTTTGTCAGTATATATATTCTAAGGAAAAAAGCCAATAAAAGCATCTGAAAGTTGCTAAATCAAGCGCTGAAGTCGTGCTCGTGCGTGTGAGCTGATGGCAGCGATCGGTGGATATTGTAGACGACTTCTGTGTCATCACGTTCTTCAGCTTCAGAAGTTTCAAGTTCAGTAACATACAGCCGTGTCCTCGCCACAGTACGACAGTGAAAAGAGACCCCTCTCAAACACGTTCTGAACATTAAAGACACCAGGATTGCAGCATTTTAAAAATTCATATAAGAAAAATAAACATCTGTATTCGCCCAGCACTAACTCCTTATAGTAGTAAAAAGTTATTCTTGTCAAAACGGAGTTGACTTCATGTAATTTAAGCACTTTTATCATTCCAGTGCCATTTATTTTTGACATGAACATTTCACTGTCACTGGGAAAGGAATGGTGAGGATCTGAACGACAGATGTGTAGCAGTGCTGTCCTTCTACTCACTGGCTTCTGCTTTGACTTTGTCCATCTCAGCGAGCAGCGTCACCTCTCGATCCATGAGACTGAACAGAACAGGAACAGTTAACAACAAACCCATCTCATGCTGAATAAAGATTATTCACTTCTCACAGGTTTGAGCCAATCAAATCACTCAAGTTTGATAAACAAAGTGAGTGTGTGTGAGCTTGAGTGTGTGAATGATTGAGCAAATGTGCACACGTGAGCTAGCGGCGTGTGTGTGTGTGTGTGTGTGTGTTACCAGCTCTGCAGCTCAGCAAATGTCTGCTTCATGCTCTTGATGGATGTGTCCATCTCTTCTTTCACCACGACTCTATAGCGGGACAGTGAAGCTGCACATCGCTGGAGGTCCTTCACGGAGCGATCGGCGTTAGGCCCTGAGAAAACAAACACTAGATCTTCACAAAGAGTCTCATGAACACACAAGCACTATTAACAGCGCATGAGTCCCAAAACCTCCAGCCATCGGTCTCCAGCACAGAATTAAACATCCGGGACCAGTCAGAGGTTTGGACACCCTTTTTCACTAATGTACATCTCCGTGTCCCTCCTCCACCAGCGTTTAAAAGCCTCATGATGACGACGACAATGTGATGTAATCTAATGTGATGTAAAAACGTATATATTTTTTTTATTATGTGTCACAGAATTTCGGTCAATCTTAATTCACTGCAGCACTTCAGGAATATTTAAGTGAAAAGCAAAAATAAATAAATGTTGCTCATTTTCCATTCACTTTTACAGTACACACACACAAAAAAAAAGGTTTAAATGCATCTCAAGTCAGAAAACATTTAGTTGTGTCTTCACGGCTACGGACGGCGATGGTCAAGTTAGGGACACACAGTGTTTGTATACTGTATACTTAGGTGCCCTTGAGCAAGGCGTCAAACCCCCGACTGCTCCCCAGGCACCGCAGCTCCGGGTGTGTGTTCACAGTGTGTGTGTGCGTGTGTGTGTGTGTGTGCGCGCGCACTTTGGATGGGTTAAATGCAGAGCACTAATTCTGAGTATGGGTCACCATACTTGGCTGAATGTCACGTCACTATCACAGATGAAGTGAATTAAATGCATGTCACACAGACGTTTCAGAAACATTTCCATGAGAAACAAACACTTGATATACTGCTTAATACAGCGCCATCTTTTCAAGAATAGAGTTCAACAATCATATATACACTATTTAAATACTAATAAAGTAGGAGTATATATGTTTTTATCAGTGTTGCATGATAAACGTGACTCAATACAACAGTGCAGAGACATCTCAAGTCAGATTGTGATCGGTTTGCGCAGTGCTGCATCAAGTCGAACACACCTTTTATCCTGCACTTTTCTGATTAAATACTTTGCAGATTGTTTTCATTTAAAGGATTGGCTACATTATAAATTGCAAAAGAGATATTTTTCAAAACCCATATGACCTGCTCTTTAAAATAGTATTTTTCTAAATTGTAGCTTGAATAACAGGCTGATCACGCTAACCCAAACTCACAGTCACGTAAGCTTAACTTTCCTTTTATTTAATCAGCTGGAAGAACTCAGCCTTGGTTTCATCTGTCGCGTGTGAAGCAGACAGAGACGAACGCAGACTGATGCAGAATCTCTTACCCATCTTTCTGCCGGCAGGACCTCGCTGTGCGTCGCTGGACAGAACCGGTGCAGAGGGATGATGGGAGCTGGACACAGGCTTGGCTTGAGACTTGTTACTGGTTCTGTGATGGTTCTGTCGTGCTCCAGGTTCAGTGCTGGGCTGAGGGGCGGGGCTTGATGTGGACCCCACACCTCCACCTGCTGCAGAGGACAGAAGGGCGGAGTTATAGCTCTGATCACCGCTCAAACACCTGAAGGCATCACCTGCTCTCAGCAAACACACCTGTGGCCTCCGAAACCTCAGGGACAGCCGTTTCCAAGTCGAGCTCGGCAGCGTCCAGAGAGGCGGAGTCCAGCTGCTCGCTCAGAGAATCCAGCGAATCACCATCAGCCGCTGCTGAACCGTTGGCATGGAAACCATTAACCGCTTCCTGACACTCAGCGTCTGGAGCCAATTCGGCAGGAGTCGAGTCTGTGGGAACGTCAGTTTGTGCCTTTGGCTTCTTTTTCTTCTTGGGCTGTGAGTGAGAGTGTGACCACAAGCAGCAGTTAAACCTTTAAACGGTCATCGTTCAACTCCAGTCACACACACACACACACACACTTAGACTGAATGTTTGGTAAAGCTTGTTCCCTCACCTTCTTTTTCCCAGTGACATTCCACTCCTTCAGGATCTCCACGGCCCCGCCTAACACACACACACACACACACACACACAGGTGACAGTCACGTCACACTCGGGACACACAGTCTCCTACGAGACCCGCCTGAGGGCACTGGGTGTGCGTTTGTTTTTTCTCTTTCCTTTGCCAGCTTCTATGGCTATATTCATGGTTTAATTCATTAAAGTAAAACTAAAGATGTCTAAGTTTCACTAAACTGAAAAACTTAATGTTTTTAAAAGTTTTTGTACCTTCCACAAACGCCTGCACCGCTCGATCCACGCTGTTCTCGAAGTGCTGCAGCACCAGAGTGATCTCATTATTGCTCTTGTTGGGAACCACGGCTCGCACGGCGTTTATCTGACGAGAGCCGAAACATGAGTGAGTCGAGCCCGAGATTCACAGACAAGAGTAAAACAGAGCACAGCTGAAGACTGAAGAACACAGTCCCATCCTGCGTAAACGAGCCCAAGACAAACAGAAAAACCATTCGTACCTTTTCCTTCATATTCTCGAACGATCCTCCTTGAGACATGACCATTTTTGAGTGCGTGTCGAACACCACTCCTGACACATCTGGAAAAAGAGGAGGGAGGAGAGACTGAGAGACTTCCACGTGTTCAGTTCTGAAACACAGCTCGACTTCAACAGCACACAAAGTCCTGGCAGACGATCTCAGCTAAAGCTTTTCTCCAGAAATATGTAGGTCAAGACAAGAGCCAGAGAGAGACAGGAGGGGCTGGACGGGGAACGATTCGGGATCGGTTATTACATCCAGAAAAACTAGCACACTAAATTAAGTCTTTAGAAACAGCTCTCAATCCCACTAGCAGTAAAACTAGAACAGAGGCAAATATAAATCATACTTCCACAAAAAACAAACACACACATGACTCGGTTTAGAGCAGCATTACAGTAGGAATACACTATGATTTGTATGATTTGTTTTTCCCAGTTTGTAGTAATGCAGACCGCTAGTTAAGCAACACACGTGATGTTACTGAAGATCAAACTCTATTATTGTATGTTTGCAGAAATCAGAACTGCACCGAGACCGAAGAAGCTCTCAAACTTTCATCGCTGCACACCGCCTGACGTCTCATCTGATTTATCTTCACATTTTATTTATTTTTCCATTATTTTCCAGTATGGTTGTCCTTTCCATCTCTGATTGTTCAGGGAGTCAGAATTACCTTAATGACCCTTCTAGAATATATTTTTAGAGCAAACCTGCCCATCGATCTGTCTGTGAAAGGAGATATTCTTCAATAGCAGCACTGGACCGAATGAAATCAAACACTAAAACAACTCCGACATCAATGTGACTTCTGTCGGTCAGAGCACAGCTTAAAAGTTCATTTTCCAACTCTGTGCTGGTTCAGGCTTCTTTACAGAACTAGAAAAATAGAAATACAGCATCAATCGATAGACATCAGACGGATCACAGAGGGGTTATACAGTGTGCAAACCCTGAATCTGATTTTGTAAAGGCCTTCATCTCTCTACATTCAGAATGAATTTACTAGAACAATCTCTCTTCACGACGTTCTGTTTCCCATGAGCCCTCAAACTACACTTGAGCATCCAGTCTGAACTTCCTGTCACATGATGACGTCTGATAAGATAAAGAACAAGAGATTTAGACTGAAGCCCAGCTGATTTAGCGCAGGTTTACTAGTACAGTGACTCTCAGCAGGTTTTCATGTTAATTCTCAAGAAATCTGAGAAGCTGCTGTCAGAGTCTACATCAGTTTGACTGGAGTTTTATTCAAAGAATGCGTTTATTTTCTACGGCTGCACAATAATGACCACAATCATATTAGTTGATTCCACTGTAATTGTGATTAATCACGATGATCACAAATAACATTCAATTATGTTTTGAATGGTTTCATTATTGTTTGAACAAGCTGAAAACATATTGCTTTTCTATAGTATTGTTTCAAATACACATTGGTTTGCTTTATCCATATACTAAAATAAAAATTGTAATAATTGAAAACTTTAAATAACCTGTAGAAAGAAAGAATAAACACCTTCAGTGCAGAATCATTTAAGTGGACTCTTGAGCCTGTACATAATTGTGGCATCCATAATTATAATCAGAATTAAAAAGTTCAATTAACCATGAAGCCCTACTAGTTTCCACTACTCCGGGTTTACTCCGCGTCTCGGGAAATGCTGATGCTTTCGTGTGCAGATCTCCCTCTGAGCAACATTTCTCAAGCTCTTGAACAGTGAAACTGATGAGACATCAGAAATATCAGCCATGAACACACGAGACACAGCGAGGAGCGGTTTAATCTGGTCTCTGAAGACACATCTGCTCAGAGTCGACAGAGTTCTCCACCCCGCGATCAGAGTTCAGCAATTTGCAAAGTCAGTGAAACACAAAGATTTCATTTGCCAAACAAAACCAGAGACTGCGGACAGAAACAACTGCACAGGAAGCGTTAAAGAAACTTTCATCAAAGGTAGTCTGGTCACGACCGCTTTCTCCTTCAGCTTGAGAAAACACCGGAACCAGATCTCAAACTAACACAGATGCTAACGCCACTTTCGTGTTCTCAGGTTTCTAACGACAGAATCAAAGTCTGCTGTTACTAAATAGAATATGTACTTCGTTAAACATATTTGAAAACAAATTACTAAAACTACAGAAAAAGTGCTAAAGCAGATTAAGTTGTTCAAACTAAATTCAATGTAAAGCAAAGCTAGTGCAATGAAAATTATAACATTTAAACTGAGTGGGTTATAAACACAGAGCGCTGCCTTTATAATTCCTCACCAACACTATATGTAATGTTTAATAGCATAAAAACCATCACAAACACAAGCAGCTTCCATACAGACACAGAACAGGCTTTATCAGAATAAGTATGGATACGTTACTGATACTGCTCCTGACGGATGATATGAACCGATTCATATTTGGGGATCGCTCACCTTTATAACTGCTCTTCCTCGCCATCCTCCTCCTCAGTCAGTCACAGTTCTACAGGAAGAGAACAATCTGAAGTTTAACACCAGGCTTCGTAATCAAGACTCTAATCACTTAAAACAGTTCAGATCTCAAATGTAAAATGATGTCAGTTGAATTTCAACAGACTCCATGAGGCTCATGGAAACATACTATGGTAAGTTAAAGCAGAGTTAAAGTCAGTATTCGGGTTTGTCGCTCATTAAAGTGTCCAGAACTTAAGCGATGGCTGCTCGAGACGCTTTATCACACGAGAAGAGAAACGGTGTAAAGTCACTGAAGAAACAGCTTAAGAAAAAAAAAAAACCACACACATTCACATACAAATACACATTTAAAAAAAATATATTACCCAACATTTTATTTTTAAGGTAGAACGATTTTAAATCACTAACTGCATTTTTACACAACCAAGTTAAGGCTGCACCAGTTAAACACGCAATGCTGCATCAAAGCCAGATTACATTATGCCTGCTCAGAGCCACCTCAGCCCTAACATCAACACATATAGTGGGAATTACTATTTATGCCACCCCTAAATCTGTGTAAAGACACCTAATTACCACTTCAGATGCACCTCTGAGCCGCCTTCGCAGTGCAAACATTATAATATCTCACATTTGTTTGATTAACTTACAACAAGACACACTAAAGATGATGAGACACGGCCAAGCTTGCCACCAACAGACACCGGGCCCTCACCAGATCTAACCCATCCAGGTGAAAACCTGTGGTTCATTCTGTGAGAACGAGTCCAGCAGCTTCTCTTTAGCTCTCACTGCAGCATCATTAATGACTGAGAGGAAGAATTACTCCTGCAGACCAGCAGTGAACTCTTCCTGCGCGAGGACCAACCTCCACATCCTCACACTCACTCCTCTCCCTCCTCCCTGTCTTCTCAAACATCTCACTCTTCTATCCCTCTCTCACTCTCCGTCTTCTCACCCATCTCACTCTTCTATCCCTCTCTCCCTCTCTCTCCTACCGGTCTTCTCACCCATCTCACTCTTCTATCCCTCTCTCACTCTCAGTCTTCTCACCCATCTCACTCTTCTATCCCTCTCGCACTCTCCGTCTTCTCCGCTTTCTCTCTCTCTCTCTCTCTCTCTCTCTCTCTCTCTCTCTCTCTCGAAACATTCGCCGGAGAGGACCGAGCAGAGTCGAACAGAAACGACCTGATGGATCCGTGAGAAACCGAAGCGTCTGCTCTTCTAAAGCCCGTCACAGAGATCACATCTGACTGAATTAGTGCTGACTGACAGCGGGACAGAAACGCTCCGCAGTACCGCAGTAGTTCCGTTCCTCCCGAGAGCCGCGCGTTCCGCCTCCGCCCGGATCTATGAGCCCAATAACCACAGACTCTCTCTCAGGAAAAATAAACTTCAACTATGCAAACACGGACTGACGCACACGCACGCACACACACACACACACACACCTCGCGGGCGTCAGCTCATCGCGCACCTGTGCGCCATCAAACAGGTGAAGCTGCATTCACGAACTATATTTAACCTGACCGAACACCGAGCGCTGTTTACCAAAGATGAGGTCTCGCATCTCGGTTATGCAACCGGAATATTCCAGGGGTGAATCGTCGCTCCGCGCCTCGGAACCGGATCCATCCGCGCAGAGTTCCTGCTCAGCCTCAAGACGCGTAACACGAGCTGCGCGATGAAAAGGTGAGAAGAAAAGAGGCGGAACCGGAGCCGGACAAAGCGCCGTTGTGTTCCCGTTTGGAAACGGGCCACCGTGACAGGAAGCGAACTGAATCCCGGCAGGAAGAACGCGCTGATGTGGCACTGCGCACGTGACACGCGTCAAAACACTCGTCCAGAGCGCCTCGAGACGCTTTTGCTGTAAATGATCGCGATGTAATCCTGAATCTGGGTGCGTTTATGCGGCGACGCTCAGAGATCCGTGATTCGCTCCCGAACGAGTTAATAACGCGCGTGAACCGAGACGAGCGTTTCTGATATACATCACACTGCGGCGCGCGCTACTATGTGGCAGTATCTTAGCAACGCCTCTGCTAGCCGCGGAGCTAATGTATGCTAACCGAGAGTGACGCGCACAAAACGACGCAAGGATGAAAACAAAGCACGAGATTTACCACACGACTCTCGCCGCTGCAAACGGGTCGCAGGGTGTTTGTGTTCGCAGTCACGGGGAATAACAAGAGCTACGGAGCGAAGACTTCTTACCTGAACGACCAGCAGGAATCCGCGACACGTGCACGCGCAGCGTACGTTCTTTTATTTGACTTTTGCGCGATCGCTTTTGCGAACGTCTGTCTTTTCTTTCAGCCGGTTCACGCGTCACTTCCGCTCGACCAGCGCACGCCCCTCACTTCCGCCCTGCTTTATATCCGCACGCGCGGCGGCGAAGCCTCAGAGAACACGGTTCATTAAAAGTTCAAATATATAACGAATGGAACCCGCATTGCTGACAATTAAACGCGCGTGTAGAAGGAGCATTTATGAACTGATGGGCCTCGTGCAGAACGATCCCAAAAACTGTTCATAATTCATGTTTGATGTATGACAGTATGCAATTCATTTTGTAAAGCAACAATTGAAAGTCTTATGAAATATTGCGGTTTTAGTGCACTCATAATCTCAAACAGCTAGTCTTCAAACCCATCCTTAATCTGATTCTGATGTCATGAACGAACAGCTCTGCTCTGTTGAGTCGAGTTAGGGTTAGGGTTATGTTATGTCAACCCAGACTATTATAGACAGGAAAGAGTCAAAATATTCTTTCTACTTTGAACAGAGTTCTAAAACATCTGTAGTTATTTTCCAATACTACAAAATGTCTAAAGATTTGTCTCAAGTGAATTGATTTCTGTGTTTAGCACTCAAAACAAAGAAAATAAAAGGGTAAGGGTAACCCTGCGCAGGTTAGTCTCTCTGCTGCAGGATGTGAATGCAGGAAGCAGAAGCACAGAACAGCTGACGAGGGATGAGTGCAAGTGAACAGAACAGTCTTTTGTCCTGGAAAACAGAATATGTGTTGGCTTCCATTATTGATGATGCAGCAGTTATACTAAAACATTTACATCTGTATTTCATAAATAAATATTGCAGCACTATTCTCCTTTTTCATCCAAACATCTCCCAGACAACAGTTTTTGTCATCAAGCACACATCAATCTTGCATGCACCAAATGATAATTTCCTATCTACACAATGGTTTCATTTTGGGACTGTTCCTCAAACAAAGCATCATATGACTTCAGAAGATTTGGAATATATTAACATCAACACTGTGGTGTTTAATTGTTTTGTTTTTTGTTTATTTTATTTATTTATATTTTGACATTTGTCCCCATTTTTACAAATGGGGCAATCATTGGATTGGATTTTATAGTTTCTCCATAACCAATACACCGAATGACTATTTAAACCGAACCATCGGATCCAATCTAAAGGCAGCATCTAACCTCAGTGTGAACAGCTTCGCTAGAGGGCGCTCTACACAAGTCTCAGCTATTAAACAGTGAAAATATTTTGTTTCATGTCCAGAATTTTTATACATTTAAAATAGGGTTATGAATTGACAAGGATGGGTGTAATGAAAATACTAATATTGATGACATGATGTGTGTAGTTTGAACAACAGCTGATAAATGTTTTGGACTGATCTTGAAAATAAAGTTTTGCAATTCTGTAGAACAATATATATTTCAATGGCCATGTGAGAGAAATGAAGAAAATTGTGTGTGTGTATATATATATATATATATATGTATATGTAGAATTATTGATACATCTGAATAATTCCACATAAGTTCCACAATCCATAAAATGAAATGTTCCTGTTATCAATCCAGTTACAGATTATTTAAACAAATGATTACTTGTGTGTGTGTGTGTGTGTGTGTGTGTGTGTGTGTAAATGTAATATAATGTCATTATAAAGTATTCATATTTATAGATATTATGGTATTGTTAGTCTTTATTAGTCTTTGTTAATGTTGGTTGATAAAAATGCAGTTGTTCATTGGTTGTTTATGTTAGTTCACAGTGTATTAACTAATGTTAAAAAGCACAATGTTTGATTTTAATAATGCATTAGTAAATGTTAAAATGAACAATAAATGCTGTAGAAGTATTGTTCATGTTTAGTTCATGTTAACTAATACAATTAATTACTGTTAACTAACGAACCTTATTGTAAAGTGTTACCTATATTATTTTGTTACATTATACTGATACAGTGTAACAGATACATCACGTCACACACTTCCCACTGACAAACAAACGTGCAGTCTCGCGATAGCGATACAGAGCGGAAACGGAAGTTAGCCTTTGTTAAAGATGGCAACCCCCTATGTGACAGATGAATCCGGTAAAGCCTTTCACACACAAACACACATTTCTGCGTAGATAGTCTTATAGTCGTCATGAATGTTAGTGATGATGCATGGTGTCGTGTGCGCGAGCCTGAAGAAACACAGCGAGACTCGAACCGATCGCGACACACATGGAGCATCCGAACCTTCTTGTTTTTTTTCCTTTTGTATGTTTGTGTTTCATTTACTCGAGCTACTTTAATCCTACTGAGATAGAAACGCTGCAGCGGTGGAGCAGTTTAGTTTTGCGTCAAAAACTATCAATTTCAGGCGACATTGTTGCCTTGATTCCACAGACAGTATCTGATCTGGGCGATGACGTCACTGAGTCATCACTGAACCGACTGTAGCTGTTTGTTATTGTCTTCATCATCAGCACGTTTGTCCTGTTAGACACAATCTGTGTTGTATAAAGCTGATTAGACT
The DNA here is from genome assembly GCF_023724105.1 of Carassius gibelio. Taxonomy (NCBI): domain Eukaryota; kingdom Metazoa; phylum Chordata; class Actinopteri; order Cypriniformes; family Cyprinidae; genus Carassius; species Carassius gibelio. Next base: position 28,408,310 of record NC_068378.1, on the reverse strand, counting down.
TGATGCGCAAAGCCTAATAATAGAAATGCAGATAATAGCATCAAAACATGATGGTGGTGATTAGGATTGAGTGGTTAACAGCAATAGAAATAATTACGTTGAGGCAAGGCAATATTAGTATAATAAAAATAAATAAATATTATAATTCAGTAAAAGTGTCAGTGTGTCGCAACAGTCACAATCAAAGAGACTTGTGCCATAAACAGATAATGTGTCCAGTGTCAGCTGCACTGTCAGTAAAGCATGCGTGTGCGTTTCAGGTAAATATATCGCCGCCACGCAGCGTCCGGACGGCACGTGGAGGAAACCGCGGCGCGTGAAGGACGGATACGTCCCGCAGGAGGAGGTCCCGGTGTAAGCGCTCGGCTCACCGTTCACTGAACAGCAGTGATGAGACGCTTGTGTGTGCCAGTCAGCTAATGCCTTTCTCTCCTCTCTGCAGCTATGAGAACAAGTACGTCAAGTTCTTCAAGAGCAAACCCGAGCTGCCGCCCGGCATGAACCCTGAGGACGCGGCTCAGACCCGACAGCAGCAGGCTGTGAGCGGAGCCCAGAAACAGAGCGACGCCGCCGGACTCTCCAAAACCGCCAAGCGCAACATGAAGCGCAAAGAAAAGCGCAAACAGCACAGCCAGACTCCACAGGAAGCCTCGGAGGACGTGAAGGGCCTGAGTAAGGAGCTGGACGCGATGAAAGTCACAGAGGAGCAGAAGAGAGTGACGGCCGAGCCTGAAGCTGCGGATCCGACGGCGGCCGCAGAGAAAGCCAAGAAGATAAAGAACCTGCGGAAGAAGCTGCGACAGGTGGAGGAGCTCCAGCAGAAGGTGGATTCGGGAGAGCTGGAGACCCCCAGCAAGGAGCAGCTGGACAAACTGGGACGGGGCCAGGCCTTACGGGATGAGCTGAGGCTGCTGGAAGGACATTTGTGAGGCCAGCTGTCAGTCAGACGTGTCCGTTTCCATTGACAGTCGTGTCAGGGTGTGTTTGTATTTCAGTCAAAGCTGTAACCACTTCATTCTTGTGTTTTATACATCATGAAGACACACGTGGTGGCATCTTGCGCTCTGGACTCTTGATGCGGGTCGTCCAGAACCTGCACGAGCGCAGATGATTCCACTCTCTGTAATCATGTCATCCAGACGGAGCGCCCTGCGACTCTCTGTCATAGATTAGAGACTGATGGACTACAGATCCATGCTGTCATCATTTTTTTTACCACTGTAGTAATAATGGCATGAAATAGTAATGTGTAGAATTGTGTTATATATTAAACATAGAACAACAGTCTTCCTGTTTCATGTCCCTGTCTGATCCACAGTGTAGAAAACAGCTAAACTGGTGTTTTACTGGTAGGGCTGTGTGAGTCATATCATATATTATAATATAGTAAGTGTAGAGTAACTGATGTTAAGTGATGTGGAAGCTGAAATGATCCGTCATGTCGTGAACAACAGGCCTTGCTCGTGCACACTTTCACTGTGTGATGGAGACTAGTAATGCAGCTAGAACCACCTGAAATTCAACAAGGCCTCCGTGTGAGTCTTATATTTCTATACGATAAGTTCAACATCACATGAGCAAACATGCCATTTCAATGTGTTAGTCAATATTGTCTGGTTTTGCTCTATTTTGCCAACAAAAATCATTCCAAGCTAAATTTGTTGCCACAGACTGGTGTTTCATCACTGAGTGGATTCGCTTTTTTAAACAAATCAATGATGCAGCGATCCATTCATAAAGACACTTGCATTGTTCCTGAATAAATTAACTGTTTCAGATCGATTAAATCAAGTTGTCATTTAGAACTTTTTTTTTGGTAATTTCAATATTATTTTAGGAGCATAAATCTGTTGTAATTGCATTTTAAATGCTGCTTCTGTGCATCTTCTGCAGTGCTAAAAGTGATTTTACTGACATTGGCTTCATTCGACGGGTAACAGCCTGGAGAGTCGTCTTCTTGTAACTGAACTTATTGATTAAATGTTAGAATGTGAGATAAAAGATGAAGCATATATCTAATAAGGTTAGAAATCATTGTCATTGTGAAGGTAAAAATGGCTCTGGAGATCAATTTAAAATAAATTAATTCATCCCTTAATGGAAAAGTTCATTTCTGAGGGTGTTTGAGCCATTAAGAAATTAAACGAAAGGTCACAGTCGGGGTCAAATCCAGTTTAATGCATTTATCATTAAAGACTGGCATGTTCTAGTGCAAGGACAAGCAGCGGTCAGTCCATCACACCGGACCGGAGCAGAAGGATCGCATCAGAATCAAATGAAGGAAACGCTGAATTTTGAGTAAAAATGCCTTCATTTGCAAAAAAGCATTTACACTTGCTTGGGTTGTTTTTTGATGAATAATGGGTTAATGAAAGTGAAAGTGACATACAGACAAGTATGGTGACCCAAACTCAGAATTCATGCTCTGCATTTAACCCATCCAGAGTGCACACACACACAGCAGTGAACACACACACACACACCTTGAGCAGTGAACACACACACACACACCTTGAGCAGTGAACACACACACACAACAGCAGTGAACACACACAGCAGTGAACACACACACACACCTTGAGCAGTGAAAACACACACACACACACAGTGTGAACAAACACACACACCCGGAGCGGTGGGCTTCATATATGCTGCGGTGCCGGGGAGCAGTTGGTGTTATTGCCGACCCGAGACTCGAACCCACAACCTTAGGGTTAGGAGTCGAACCCTCACACCACTAGGCCACGATTCCCTAATGCGAATAACGGGAGATGGAAATGCATTCACTGTGTTTCGTCTGCTATCTCTGAGGTGCAAGTAATATATTATATAAGAAAATGATTATATACAGTAGCTTCTCCTTTTCTTAGTGATGTATTGGGTTAGTTTATCAGGAAGTGACGGGGAGCAAGGAGGTTGTTCTCTTTAACTTGTCAGATGGAAACGTTTCTTGTTTGCAAATGTTTTGTACGATATTCCAATTTTACGCTTAAGTTAAATTTGCAACTTTGGATGGAAACCCAGCTAGTGTCTGCAGGATTACATGATCAATCACAAACAAAGAAAACAGCACTGAATGTGATCGAGGTCACTGGTTTTAAAGTGTCTTTCCGCTCCCTCAAACAGAAAGCCATTGGTCAGTCAAACAGATGGTCCCACCCCAAACCCATGTCACTGGTCAGAAGATGAATCCGTTACTCCACTGAAATCATCTACTAATGACTGCGAACACAAAACCATCACACCACTAACCAGACCACACTCTTAAACCAATGCACACACACGTCTCTGCACTTCTTCTCTTCTAGCAGGATTACTAATCGAGTTGTCTAGAATATAAACCTGACATTGAGCACTACAGGGATTGCTGGATCTTAGACAAATGGATTTGTTCCTATTTTCTAAATCCGTGGATAAAAGCTTCTTCTAAACACGTAACTGTAAATATAAACTTGTTTTACAGATATAAAGAAATACACTGGAGATTTGAGTTTGTTTTTCATCAGCAGAGTGTTTTAAAATAATGAAGGGTTAGGGTTAAAACACATGAATCCTCACACTCTTCTACTCGGAGGCTAATTATAGTGTTAATTATAAACTTCACACTTCCTCTCGCTCAACCCTAACACTCTCAAGAGAATCGGCTTGTTTGTGCTGTCTGACACAACAGACTGCTAGAAGCTCAAATCTGTTGAAAATTCTCTAGGTTAATTTTATTATGGAGACAAAATAAAGTATTTCAGCCTAATGAACGGAGATATCACAGGACTCGCGTGTGTGCTCGTGATCCGATTTTAATCATGAAGCCTCATTAAATCTGCTGACGTCATCAGACAGGAAGTCATTCATGGGCACTAACAGCTTTTCCAGATGCTGAAGCCCACATTCACCTGACTCCTGCAGTGTGATGTCATTTCCTGCTGTAAGTTCAGGCCTCACATCACACAGCACATGTGATGCACTGCTCGTGGACACACACACACACACACACACACACACTTGTTTGTTTGCTCTGCACAGCATGCCTTCACATAGTTCTGAGGACCACAATGATCTGGACCAAACCTCCAAACTAAACTCCAGGCACACACACCCAGACGAGTCACAAACAGATCTAGAGCCGACTGAACGGAGACGTGATCCCCGCTGCTGCAGTGTTCCTGAGACCTCGAGCTCCAGAGATGCGGGTCCTGGTCCTGATGATGCTGACGTCTGCGTGTGCCGCTCTGGATCCTGCGGCGCTGAAGGAGGCCACGGTAAGGAGAACTCATCAGTGAGTTTCTGTTCAGCCGTTTCTGTTCGTCGACACTCATCTTCACTGATTATTATAAAGTGTGGTGCTGTAGAAGTTGGTTTTTATGTCTGTCTGCATCTCTCAGGTCTATCTGAAGAGATACGGTTACTTACCTTCATCATCTAATGCTGATCATCAGAGAATTCAAACACAACAAATGAATGAGGCCCTACGGTAACACACACACACACACACACACACTCCATAGGCATAATGGTTTTTCTACTGTACAAACTGTATTTTCTATCCTCTTTCTCTAACCCTACACTTAACCTTAGCTCACATTTCTAGATTCACAAATCTTCATTCTGTGTGATTTAGAAGATAGATTTTTACTGTAATCACTATACTTGTGGGGACATTTGGTCCTCATAATGTAGGTAACACAAACACAGTCAATGGGGTAAGCTGTGCCTTTTTACTTACGTAGTCCATAAGAAAAGAAGAAATGAGGTAAAACTCAACCTGTAAATCTGTTTCAGGACATCTGCAGTGTCTGTAACCCCACTCTCCCCATCTGGCCTGTGATCTCTGATCTCTGATGCATGTTTTCAGGATCTTCCAGCAGGTGACGGGTCTGCGTGTGACGGGCCGTCCAGACAGCAGCACAATGGCCATGATGAGAGCCGCCCGCTGTGGTCTGAGTGACCCCTTCAGCCACACGCTCAAATACCGCACCCTGGGTGAGTCACGTGAGCACAGGTCAGTCTGTGCTGATTAACTACATCTTGTGATTTAAAATGAAGCACTCTATCAAAGATCAAGAATAGCATCAGTCCACTCTTTTGACCATTTCAGTTCAGCAGGCCTTGATTTATCTCATTGCATTTATTTAAGAATATATATTCTGAAATCTTATCATACAAGACTTGATCTTTCACAGAACAGAACTTTACTGTTAAAGGGGTGCTTCATGGTTTTTTTTCTAGGCTTGATTGTGTTTATGGGGTGTAGTCTAATCTGTTCATGCTTTTTTTTTTTGTTGTTTTTTTTGTTGTTTTTTTTTTGTTGTTTTTTAACACATTATTTTTCACATCATTTACCTTTATTCCACACCTATCTGTGTGGTTGGCTAAACTGTATTGTTGTGTATTATAAACAATGAACTTAATGGTATGTTTGTTTGTTGTTGTCTCATACTTTTAGATACGCTGTTGTTTGTAAATGCTACTGCTTCTGTTAACTTTTAATATACAGTTTTATTGATTAAAGCTTTAATGCAGCACAGCAACCATACTTGAGAGAGAGAGAGAGAGAGAGAGACAGAGCGGTGGGGGGGGGGTGAATGAGAGAGAGATGCAGAGCAGGATGACGGGAGGAACAGGATTGAGAACCGCTGCTTTAGAGAATTGATTTTGAATCTTGTGAATCCATTAGAATCGTTGGAAGACAGAATTGCGATTCATATATGCAGATTTTTACATGCACTCTTAGTTTTCTCTTCCTCTTCTTTTAAGCAGCACAACATGGCCTCGCCCCTTAGTTCCCAGGGGCGGGGTTTATCTGGGTTTGTGACATAAAGACCCGTGAAGTAACTTCTTGTAGTCCTTACCAGCCATTCCTGTAGGCATTAATCTGCCAGAATCTATCAGCGCTGCAACTTTTTAGATATTGCTTATGCTCAAACAGCAACATTACAAACTAACATTAAAAAAGTTAAATCGGAATCAACTGCCCATTTAATCCTAACTGTCAGTCTGGCCGAATGCATGCTGTAGGTCAGTGGAGTAAGAAGAGACTGACGTACCGCATTTATAATCATCCGCTGTCTCTGGGTTTGTCTGGGACACGAGCGGCGGTTCGTGCAGCCTTCGGTTACTGGAGCGCCGTCAGCCCTCTTCACTTCCAGGAGGTCAGCAGAGGTCACGCCGACATCAAACTGTCCTTCCACAGGAGAAACCAGGGCTGCCCTGTCGCGTTCGACGGACCTGGTGGGAACACCCTTCCCTTTTTACTAAACATATTATTTCCAACAAACATCAGCTGAGTGTTTGAAATGACTCCTCTAGGCATTTATATGTAATTTAGCTTTTGAAATATATCTCATATTTTGAGTATGAAAGCCTATTTCAGCCACTGAATATCAAAAAGGTAATTGTAACTTTTTTGAGAGTTTATATTTCCTAAGTCTGACTTTTTTTCTCAGAATTGCTAGTTTATATCATGCAATTCTAAGACAAAAATCAGAATATCGAGAAAAATAAGTCAGTATTGTAATATATATATTGTCACAAGTACCTTTTTAAAGTTTTTATTCAGTGGCAGAAGCGGGCTTGAGCAATATGTGCTCTAAGCATCTGGAAATGTAATGTCAAAATTTCTGTGGTGGCAAAACTTTTGCTCAACCTGTGCTCAAGCGTATCTGTGGTTTGAAAGCTCACTTTCAGTCACTGAACTGGATTCCTGCAAGTCTTACAAAGGGCAGTTTAAGACTTTTAAAGACTGCTTTAAAAAACAGTTAAAGAAAATTTAAGGATAAATTAAAAGGAACAAAGGAATACAACTTCCTTCCAACATATCTACATTACTTTATAATTAATTTTACACTCACAAAAAAATGGCATAACAAGAATATAGACTTTTAAAGACCTTTTAAGACCTGCAGAAACCCTGCTGAATCTGTTTTCTGGTCCAGGGCAAGTTTTGGGGCACGCTGAAGGCCCAGAGTCCGGCACGGTTCACTTCGATGCAGATGAGGTGTGGACGGAGGGGCGGAGTTCTGGAGCAAACCTGCGCATCGTAGCCGCCCATGAGATAGGCCACGCCCTCGGATTAGGCCACTCCCAGTACCACAGTGCGCTCATGGGCCCTGTGTACACAGGATACCGCCACAACTTCAGACTGCACCAGGACGACATCCGCGGCATACAGACTCTGTACGGTAAGAACATGCAGATGTGTTTCCATCCAGTGTTCTATCCAGTGACTGAGGTTTAACTGCAGAACAAAGCTGACATCAGCTTTCTCAGGAAAACCTGTGGAAAAACCATCCATCGCTCCGAGAAAGCCACATCAACTGCCGGACCTTTGCGTCGGGAGACTGGACGCCATGATGCTGGGTAACAGTACAGCTGATCTCTGATCAGTGCAACACTTGATATGGTCATCAGCCTCATGTCCTTGTGCTTTATCTTCTCAGGGCCTCTTCACAAGACACTTGCTTTCAGAGGTCATTACGTGTGGACGTTCTCAGATTCAGGTTATAACAGTCCCCTTCACATTAATGCCTTGTGGAAAGAACTGCCCAGCCACATCAATGCAGCCGTTCACTCGCAAAGAACCAACAAATCCTATTTTCTTAAAGGTGAACTGAATCTTACATTTACATTTACATTTAATCTTTTATCAGATGCTTTTATCCAAAGCGTCTTACAAATGAGAACAATAGAAGCAGTCAGGTCAACAAGAGAACAACAACAGTGTACAAGTGCCATGACAAGTCTCAGTTAGTCTAGAACAGAACGCATAGCCAGGTTTTTTTTTTTTTTTTTTTTTTTTTTTAAATAAATGAAAAGACAATAAAAGGAAAAGTGCTAGTGTTAGTTGGTTAAGTGCAGGCGAAAAAGATGAGTCTTTAGATGTTTCTTGAAAATGAGTAAAGACTTGAGATTGGGAGGTCACTCCACCAGCTGGGCACAGTCCAGGAAAAGGTCCGTGAGAGTGATTTTGAATTTCTTTGGGATGGCACCACAAGGCGTCGTTCACTTACAGAGCGCAAACTTCTGGAGGGCACATAAGATTTAACCAGTGAGTTTAGATATGTTGGTGCCGTGCCAGTGGTCGTCTTGTAGGCAAGCATCAGTACCTTGAATTTGATGCGAGCGGCTACTGGTGACCAGTGTAACCTGATGAGGAGAAACGTGAGCTGTTTTTGGCTCTTTGAAGACAACCCTCGCTGCTGCATTCTGGATCAGTTTCAGAGGCTTGACAGTACATGCAGGAAGAGCCAGGAGAGCATTACAATAGTCCAGTCTGGAGAGAACAAGAGCTTGGACAAGAAGTTGGGTTGCTTGCTCTGATAGGAAGGGTCTAATCTTCCTAATGTTGTATAAGGCAAACCTGCAGGACCGGGTCGTTGTAGCAATGTGGTCTGTGAAGCTTAACTGATGGTCCATCACAACTCCTAGGTTTCTGGCTCTCCTCGAGGAGTAATGGTTGATGAGCCCAGCTGTATAGAGAAGTTGTGATGAAGCAATGGGTTAGCTGGAATCACCAGTAGTTCAGTCTTTGTAAGGTTAAGCTGAAGGTGATGGTCATTCATCCAGCTAGAAATGTCACTCAGACAGGCTGAAATGCGAGCAGCTACCGTCGGGTCATCTGGTTGGAAAGAGAAGTAGAGTTGGGTGTCATCAGCGTAGCAGTGATAAGAAAAGCCATGCTTCTGAATGAATGATTTTGAAGCTGCTCTTGCTAGTCGCAGGGCTTCAAGAGGGGGTGAAATGCTATTTCATGCATACTGAGTTTTTTACACTGTTAAAGAGTTGGATTCCCATGCTAAACATGGACAAAGTTTCAAAAATTAAGTTGTACGTTTGAAGGAGTATTTCTGTTCCAAAAATACTCCTTCCGGATACTCCTTATGATTCTTTAGCTCCGCCCACACGTCACGCCTCCAGCCGGTCGTGTTTTTCCAGGAAAATTGGTACAGACTATCTTTCTCTTATGAATATAATAAAACTAAAGACTTTTTGGAGTTATGAAGAATGCAGTACTACTCTATAGGTACTCAAGATTAACAGGATATTGAGTGAAAACGAGCATTTCACCCCCCCTTTCAGTAACCGAGAGCAGAGCAGTCTCAGTTGAGTGGCCACTTCTGAAGCCAGATTGGTTGCTGTCCAGGAGGTTGTTCTGTACAAGGAACATAGAAAGCTGATTGAACACAGCCCGCTCAAGTGTCTTTGCAATGAATGGAAGAAGGGATACCGGTCTGTAGTTTTCAAGAAGCGCTGGATTTAGAGATGGTTTCTTGAGCAGTGGGCTTACCCGAGCCTGCTTAAATGCTCAGGGAAATGTTCCAGAGTGAAGAGAGGAGTTGATAATGTGAGTAAGCGAAGGTATGACTGAAGAAGAGATCGCTTGAAGGAGGTGAGTGGGGATCGGATCAAGTGGACAAGTAGAAGGATGATTGGACAGGAGAAGTTTGGAGACGTCCATCTCTGAGAGTGGGAAGGAGGAGAAAGAGTGTGTGTCGGTCATTGTGAGGTTGTCCTCAGCCTGCGGTGTGGAGAATTGGTCACTGATGGATCTTGTCTTATTTGTGAAGAAAGCTGCAAAGTCGTCCGCTGTAAGAGTCGATGGAGGAGGTGGAGGCAGCGGATTAAGAAGAGAAGAGAAAGTCTTGAAGAGTGTCTGAGCATCACAGCAGCTGTTAATTTTGTTGTGGTAGTAGGATGTTTTATCCGTGAAGACATTTGCAGAGAAGGAAGAGAGGAGAGACTGATACTGTGACGAGTGGGGCGGGGCCGAGAGATGTGGGAACGAGCGAGGCCGGTAGAGTGATTGGGAAATCTGCGACACCTGTGCCCCACCGCCGGACCTCGAGTCCCACAGAGGAGATTGAAGGATATAAAACTGGAGCGACGATAGTGAAGGAGGAGAGAGGACCAGGCCTGGGTCTTAGTTGTGTTTTGCTTTTTATTTGCGCGCACCAGTCGTCCGTGAGGGGCTGGTGCGCTGTTTTGTGTTTATTTTGAATTAAAGTCTTTGTTTGATTGTCCGCCGGTTCCCGCCTCCTTCTTCCCGATGAATATGGAGATTTTATTGTTACAGATACACACTGAGGTCCGTAGAGTTTCTTTATTTCTGCCATTTCTGAGTTTAGAGTGATGTTCACGGAGAACCTCGGAGAGCCAGGGGGCAGATGGGGCGGTGCGTGCTGGTCTAGACAACAGTGGGCAAAAGTTGTCCAAGCAAGATGTTAAAGTGGAGCAAATAGTGTCCGTAGCACTGTTCGTGTCCAGAGCAGAAAACTGAGAGAGTACAGAAAGCGAGGATGAAACCACAGCAGATAGGCGAGAGATGGAGAGAGTGAGCGTAGGTTCCGTCGAAAGGTGACCTGTGTTGGAGTGTGTGCTGCTTCAGGAGTAAATGCTAGGTTAGCAGTAATGAGGAAGTGATCAGATGTGTGCAGTGGAGCAACTGAAGAGGTGTCCACAGAGCAACAGCGTGTAGATGAGGTCCAGTTGGTTGCCCGATTTGTGAGTCGCTGTAGTAGACACTAGCTTGAGATCAAATGAGGTGAGCAGAGTGTTGAAGTCAGCAGCCTGGGGTTTATCTAAGTGGATGTTGAAGTCACCAAGCAGTACCAGAGGAGTACCATCTTCAGGAAAGTTTGATAGCAGCACATCCAACTCCTCCAAGAAGTTTCCAAGTTGACCTGGGGGACGATAAATGACCACAAAGTGGATTTTAACAGGGTGGGTTACAGTATTGGCATGTGATTAAAATGAACCGTTCCCTGTAGGTGATGGCTGAAGATCAAATTTTCCATTCCTTTGATATAAGGAGACCTGTACCTCCACCCCTCCCAGTGGTACGAGGAGTGTGGGAACAAGTGAAATTAGTGGAGAGGGCTGCAGGGGTGGCAGTATCTTCAGGTTTGATCCAAGTCTCAGTCAGTGCCATGAGGTTGAGACCGGAATGAGTAGCAATAGAAGAAATGAAGTCTGCTTTGTTAACTGCAGACTGGCAGCTCCAGAGACCAACTGGAACAGAGAGCATAGTAGTAGAGGTCAGAGGGACATGGCGTAGGTTTGTCAGACAGGCCTTCCTGCGACGTACATAGCGTGCTCTCCGAGTGTTAGTAGTGATAGTAGAGATCTGAAAGCACATAGTGACTACAAGTGTAAGAGATATTTGAGAACAAGCTATACAAAAAGTAAAGAAAGAGAAAAGCAATACTCAAGTGGCCTGTCAGTGTCCTTGCTCGGTGGAGTCGCGCAGGTCGGTTCGATTGTCTTCACATGAGGGCTGCCGCGGTGAAACCTAGCGCTTTTGTATTTGCCTGATTACCTGTGATTGAAGTCAGCTGGCCTCACTATTTAGCAGATCGAAACTGGGCAGTCCTGCAATAGGCAAACGCTAAACCAAGCGCCACTTTCAGCATATATTTACCAGGGTAAGACACACATAATTTAAATCAAAAACTTTCCTAGCAATGAAGATCAGACCAGTAGTCTAATGAGAAAACGACTCTAAACACTCACAAGCTGCCGTCCTTCTCTGTCGCTCGACTGTTTCTTCTTAGCACAGAGTTGAATTCAAGTAGATACAGGAACATTAAAATTGGAAACATGATGATTTTCACATTTTATAAGTCAGTTCAAATCACCTTTATAGTGTGTCAATGCAAGAGGACAATAGAAAAAAGTCAGTTTATCAGTTAAAGTCGGTTCATTGATGATTCAGGGACGTCAATAGTGTCTGTGTAATAATCAGTCTTCTAAGTGTCTTCAACTAAACAAGACAAAGGAACCAAAACTCCCAAATCCTTGGGAGAAACCAGGCTCAGTTGGGGTCAGTTCTCCTCTGACCAGACGAAACCAGTAGTTCAATTCCAGACTGCAGCAAAGTCAGATTGTGCAGAAGAATCATCTGTTTCCTGTGGTCTTGTCCTGGTGCTCCTCTGAGACAAGGTCTTTACAGGGGATCTGTATCTGGGCTCTAGTTGTCCTGGTCTCCGCTGTCTTTCAGGGATGTAGAGGTCCTTTCTAGGTGCTGATCCACCATCTGGTCTGGATACGTACTGGATCCGGGTGACTGCAGTGACCCTCTGATCTGGACACAGACTGGATCTGGTGGCCACGGTGACCTCGGAACAAGAGAGAAACAGACTAATATTAGCGTAGATGCCATTCTTCTAATGATGTAGCAAGTACATTATAGCAAGTGTTATGGGAAGTGTTCCCTGTTCTGGTTTACCTAATTACAGGACCGGGCTAATATGGTCATACTTCCTGGTTCTAGTAAGAACTCTTGCTGCTGCATTTTGGACTAGCTGTAGTTTGTTTACCAAGCGTGCAGAACAACCACCCAATAAAGCATTACAGTAGTCTAACCTTGAGGTCATAAATGCATGGATTAACATTTCTGCATTTGACATTGAGAACATAGGCCGTAATTTAGATATATTTTTGACTGTCTTCTGCTCAAAGCTGGTGTATATATATATATATATACACACACACACACACACACACACACAGGTGCTAGTCATATAATTAGAATATCATCAAAAAGTTGATTTATTTCACTAATTCCATTCAAAAAGTTAAACTTGTATATTATATTCATTCATTACACACAGACTGATATTTCAAATGTTTATTTCTTTTAATTTTGATGATTATAACTGACAACTAAGGAAAATCCCAAATTCAGTATCTCAGAAAATTAGAATATAACATTACTAATACAAAGAAAGGATTTTTAGCAATCTTGGCCAACTGAAAAGTATGAGCATGTAAAGGATGAGCATGTACAGCACTCAATACTGAGTTGTGTCTCTTTTGTCTGAATGACTGCAGCAATGCGGCGTGGCATGGAGTGGATCAGTCTGTGGCACTGCTCAGGTGTTATGAGAGCCCAGGTGTCTCTGATAGTGGCCTTCAGCTCTTCTGCATTCTTGGGTCTGGCATATCACATCTTCCTCTTCACAATACACCACAGATTTTCTATGGGGTTAAGGGCAGGCGAGTTTGCTGGTCAATTAAGAACAGGAATACCATGCTCCTTAAACCAGGTACTGGTAGCTTTGGCTCTGTGTGCAGGTGCAGAGTCCTGTTGGAGAATGAAATCTGCATCTCCATAAAGTTGGTCAGCAGCAAGAAGCATGAAGTGCTCTAAAACTTCCTGGTATACGGCTGTGTTGACCTTTGACCTCAGAAAACACAGTGGACCAACACCAGCAGATGACATGGCACCCTAAACCATCACTGACTGTGGAAACTACACTGGACTCAAGCAACATGGATTGTGTGCCTCTCCTCTCTTCCTCCAGACTCTGGGACCCTGATATCCAAAGGAAATGCTAAATTTACTTTCATCAGAGAACATAAGTTTGGACCACTCAGCAGCAGTCCAGTTTCCTTCCCTTCACCTCTCCATTAATGTGCTTGGACACAGTGCTCTGTGAACAGCCAACCTCATCTACAATGACCTTTTGTGTCTTGTCCTCCTTGTGCAAAGTGTCAATGGTGGTCTTTTGGACAAGTGTCAGGTCAGCAGTCTTCCCCATGATTGTGTAGCCTACAGAACTAGACTGAGATCATTTAAAGGCTTTGCAGGTGTTTTGAGTTAATTATCTGATTAGAGTGTGGCACCAGGTGTCTTCAATATTGAACCTTTTCACAATATTCTAATTTTCTGGGATACTGAATTTGGGATTTTTCTTAGTTGTCAGTTATAAACATAAAAATTAAAAGAAATAAACATTTGAAATATATCAGTCTGAGCGCATCTTAAACTAAAACTTTTTGATGATATTCTAATTATATGACCAGCACCTGTATATAAAGCATATAATTGCTATATACCCACTGTATAAAATATATTACAATATATTGTAATTATTGGTGTGATCAACATTTCTGATTATAATTATTGTTGAAAACAGTTGTGCTGCCCAATATTTTTGTGGAAATCATGATACACTTCCATTCAAATGTTCGGGATGTGTTGAAGTGCTTTTAAATAGATTAACACTTTTATGCATCAGGGATGCATTAAACTAAACAAAATTAAACAAAAGTGACAGTAAAGACATTTATAATGTAACATAAGATTTAAGTTTCAAATTAATGCTGTTCTTTTTAACTTTCTGTTCAACTCTGAATCCTGAAAAATAAAATGCACCACAGTTAATCACAGGAATATTGAGCAGCACAACTGTGTTCAATACTGATAATAATCAGAAATGTTTCTTGAGCAGTAAATCATCATATTATTCTGATTTCTGAAGATCATGTGACACTGAAGACTGGAGGAATGATGCTGAAAATACCTTTCAGCACAAATAAGACCTTTAATCTTTGATAAACATTTAAAAATCATAACGTTTCCAAACGTTTGAAAAGTGTCTTTTAGAAAACACTATTTGAACAGACACTGCTGTAATTACAATATGGAGTTATTAATAGTAATAGTAATATCAATCTTCTGTACCTGATTTCCACAGGAGATAAAGTCTGGAGATATTCGGGATTTAAACTGGACCAGGGCTACCCGAAACGCCTCACCATTCCCTCCAACATACAGGCTGCGTTCTTCCTCAGGAGCCAGCGAGCGCTCGTCTTCATCAAGGTGCCAGAATCCTGTGGAGAACAGCAGCATTTCTTCTGCTCATGAGTTCAATTCAATTCAGTTAAATTCAATTCAAGTTTATTTGTATAGCGTTTTCTACGATATAAATCATTGCAAAGCAACTTTACAGAAAATTAAGTTTCCACAATATTTAGTAGTAGTTTATAAGTGGTGATAAGTTTGTGCAAATGACAGGAATTTTCAGAAAATTTTATACAAGACAGTCAACTAGATGATGAACATTATTAACAGCAATTATAATGTGATTGCATAGTAAGTAGCAGCATTCGTTAGTTCTGTTGTTGATTCAGGGTCAGCATCATCTGAGGTCCTCTGAGGGTCAGCATCATCTTCTCAGGTGTTCTGGATCCAGACTGGAGCTTGTGTAAATCCTAGTTACCACGGGATGAAGATCCAGCAGAAACAGAGAAACACATAGAGACATCATTAGCATAGCTGCTGATCCAACAAAGTAAAATTAGTTTAACCCAAGCTAATAAATAAAAATGCACCTTTGATCAGATGCAACTACACTCACAATTTAAAAGATACATTATTCGAATGCTTGGCGAAAGAGATGTGTTTTTAATCTAGATTTAAACAGAGAGAGTGTGTCTGAACCCCGAACATTATCAGGAAGGCTATTCCAGAGTTTGGGAGCCAAATGGGAAAAAGCTCTACCTACTTTAGTGGACTTTGCTATCCTAGGAACGACTAAAAGTCCAGCGTTTTGTGACCTTAGGGAGCGTGGTTGTAGCGTGGTAGAAGGCTAGTTAGGTATGCAGGAGCTAAACCATTTAGGGCTCCCTTCTTCAAATCTTGCCCTGGAGGTCCAATGCACTGCAGTGTTTAGCTCCAACCCTGATCAACCTCACCTGTCTGGGATTCTCTAATGATCCCAAAGACATTAATTGGCATTGATTAGCATGCTTAGGTGTATCAAAGATACACAGTTAGCATGTAGGATTTAGAATTTTTTTTTTTTTTGCTTTATTCAGTTTCTTTAAAAACCCAAAATGAACTGCACCTCAGTCCAGCAGATGGCGGTAATACACTTTGTTTGTAAACTGCCATAAAACTCAACAGAAGAAGAAGAAGAAGATGCTTAGGTGTGTTTGATTAGGGTTAGAGCTAAACTCTGCAGGAAAGTGGATCTCGAGGTCCAGATTTGAGGATCCCTGATTTAGGGCCTTATAGGTAAGTAATGATAATTTGTAACAGATACGGAACTTAATAGGTAGCCAGTGCAGAGACTGTAAAATTGGGGTAATATGATCATATTTTCTTGACCTCGTAAGGACTCTAGCCGCTGCATTTTGGACGACCTGTAGCTTGTTTATTGAAGAAGCTGGACAACCACCTAGAAGTGCATTACAATAGTCCAGTCTAGAGGTCATGATAATATTATAATATTTCTAATAATATTACCAAGGTGCAACATGTATATTGAAAATAGAAGGGGACCTAGGACGGATCCTTGTGGCACTCCATATTTTACTGATGATAAATGAGATGACTCCCCATTTAAATAAACAAAATGGTAGCGATCGGACAAGTAGGATCTAAACCATCTTAGAGCCTGCCCTTGAATACCTGTATAGTTTTGTAATCGATCTATGAGTATGTCATGATCTATGGTGTCGAACGCAGCACTAAGATCAAGTAAGACTAGAAATGAGATGCAGCCTTGGTCTGATGCAAGGAGCAGGTCATTTGTAATTTTAACAAGTGCAGTTTCTGTGCTATGGTGGGGCCTGAAACCTGAATGAAATTCTTCATACAGATCATTTTTGTGCAGGAAGGTGCTCAATTGAGCAGACACAACTTTTTCTAAAATTTTAGACATAAATGGAAGATTTGAAATGGGCCTGTTAATTAGCCACTGTGCTAAATAAAAACTTTGGATTGTTTTGGTTATTTTCTATGAGTTTGTGTTAGTTTTTCTCCGTTTGCGTTCAAGACTACGAGTTACTTTCTTGAGAGAGTGAGTATTACTGTTATACCATGGTACAGTACGTTTTTCTCTAACCTTTTTAAATTTGATCGGGGCAACAGCTTCTAATGTATCAGAGAAAATAGTGCCCATGCTGTCAGTAATTTCGTCTAATTCATGTGTATTTTTGGGTACAGATAGCAGTTGAGATAGATCAGGCAGGTTATTTGCGAATCTTTCTTTGGTGGCTGGAACAATAGTTCTGCCCAGACGGTATCGCTGCGACATATAGTTAATATCAGTTATACGCAGCATGCACGATACAAGGAAATGGTCTGTAATATCATCACTTTGAGGTACAATATCTATAGCAGTAAGATCGATTCCATGCGATATAATTAAATCTAGTGTATGATTAAAACGATGAGTTGAGAGTGATTGTGTGTCTGTTCCGCAGGGATCAGATTACTGGCTCTGGGATGAACTGCGGTCAGCTAAACATCTCCAGCTGAAGGCCGCTCTGCCCTCGGATCTGGACGCTGCCTTCACGGGGGGCGACGGGCGCGTCCACGTGTTCAGCGGCGCGTGGCACTGGCGTCTGAGTCCCGCGCTGACGCTGGAGAAGGGCTATCCGCTCCGCTCCAGACACAGATGGATGCACTGTGACCATTAATATACGTCATTTACATATCGTACATCAAACAAGCCGTCATCTAGAGTTAAGATAGCAGACATATTACAAGATATTGTCAGCAGTTTATTAGTCGTCTGTTTTTCTCTCTGATGTACACATGATCACATATATATTTTACACTTCTGCATGACTCTAGTAACTGATGTATTAGACTCTCACAGGCTTGTAAAGCACTTTTGAATTATTTTTAATTATTCAAATGATAATTAATAAAAAGGATTGAAACTAAAGTCACTATAGCAGGTTCTAATGGATGGCTAGTAAATGTATTCATTGAAGGAAATAAGATAATTTTCAGAAATAAACGCATCTAATGTCACTTTTCTAGGAATAGTTCAGTTCCAAACCCTCGTGAACGCTAATAGAGAATAATGCATTAGTTCCATTATGTGGAACTATTTTTTGTAGAATGAAAATAAGCTGTGAAGTTAAGAGAGAAAAACATCCACGGTATATCCAGAGTACAGAATAAAACATTTAATTAGAGAAATAATCATTTCAAATGACATCAACTTTAAATGAAGTTCAGCAGGTCGTCATGGAGATAATGCAAGTGAGTGACACATGAGCTGTTTAAGTGCCCTCAGTAGGGAACATCATGACATTCCCTCACAATGACACACTCATGATATACTTCAAATCCAACCTTCAGACACATGCCAGTGCATTTTCATGAATCATTTCCAGAATCTTTTTTTGCTGTGGAACTACTTTTCAGACTCATCTCAGGCTAATCTGCTCTTTCATCTACAGAACGTCCTGATAAAGACAATGAGATGTCTCTGACTAACCTCTTATCTGACACACATGGTCCTCTCCTGACGAACTGACTCGAGGAAAGGTTCTGACCAGCAGCAGAAGAACATGTGGACAGTTCAGAAGATTTAACACACTACACATGAATCGGACAAATCAAACAAATACTCACTAATCAAAACTCAGAAAGTTATTGTCATTCATGAAATCTGATATATAACAGGGTTTCTGCAGAATTATAAATTGAACAGAAGTCAATGTTAGTAAGTTCTAACAGATCTCCATTACTTTATAATTCATTTTTCAAAAGAAAAAAAAAAAGCTTATGGATTGAATAACTCTACTCACAAACACTAGAATATGGAAATAACTTTTACTGTACCTTCAGATCTCACTGCAAAAAATATCTTCTTCAGTATCTGTGTCTTGTTTTCCAGTGCAAATGTCTTAAGATTTTTAAATCAAGATGCAAATGACATCCGTCTTGCTTTGAATCTGATCAAAATGAAGTGAGTATATGGTCAAAGCAATAAGAAATATTTGCCAACAGTTAGAAAAATCAATTTAGACTGCGTTCACACTTGTAGTTCGGTTCTCTTGGTCTGGACCGAAAAAGAGAACGATGCATTTGATCCTGGTCCCCTGAGCGTTCACACGACGAGCCTAAAGATACTGAACCTAAACTCTTAAGAGATGCGTTCATCATGACCTGACCTGGTCAGCGCCGCTGTCTGCTGGACTAAACACTCAGTGCTGTGTGTACTTATGATTTTATTTTCCTCACCTTCAAACTCACGAAGAGCTCATAAAGCACTTTACCTCCTCGTTGCTCCACGTTTGCCTTCTGCTCAGTTTGTTTTGGATTCACTGCTTGTCATTTCATGTAGGGTCACATCTTATTCCCCACTGGTAGATTTTTGTTCTTGTTTTAATCAAAATTCGCTTGGTTTTGTACAATTTCTCAGAAAAAAAAATCTTCAGTAAAATTATCTTGATAGTATCTTGATTTTATGATGTTAATATATTTGAACGGGAGAACAAGACAGGAATACTGAGCAAGAGATTCACTTGTAGCAAAGCATGCAACATTTAATGCCACAACTATCCATCGAAGTCTTTCTGCTCTGATTTGAGACCTTTTCAGACCTTAAAGGGATAGTTCACTCAAAAATGTCAATTCTGTCATCATTTACTCACTCCCTTTAATTTGTTGATGAATGAATGAAGACTTTTTGAACCCTTTCTCAGATCTGCAGAAGCCCTGTATGAGTGCGATGTCCACATACAGACGTAAAACACATTCTGTGACACGCTCCACTGCTTTAATAAACGTTTCTCCTTATCTCAATATGATCCAAGTGTCTTGTGAATAAGACTGAAGCTATCTGTGAAGCGAGTGTGTATTACTGTGTCCTCACAGACAGAGTGTCAGTGTGCGCCGGTGTGTTTTCTGGTGTTTCCATCACAGTCGGAGAAGAGCTGATGCTGAAGCTGTGAGCGGCACCAGAGATCCCGTCTCAGAATCGAAGTCGATCATGGTGTGATGAACGGAGGTCAAGCTCCAGAGCGACGAGCCCGTGTGTGTCTGCCGCTCCTGCAGACTCGCCAGATAACTCTGGAGACAGAAGGACAGACAGACGCTGAGATCAGAGAAGCACATGAGGACATGAGAATAAAGCGGTGTACCGGGACTGTACCGGGGCCAGCACGTCTCCCGTGTAGCGCTGGAGAACCGGTGGTCTGCGGCGGTACGTTCCCTGCGTGTGTCTCCGGTCACATGTGTGTCTGATCCTCGTCAGATCCAGCTGCTTCTGTTCACGCCTCACACACACTGACACACACACACACACACACACACGTGAGCTCCAGAATAACCCTTCATCCACAGAAGTGCCTTTTCTCTTTACAGGGTTTCTGCAGGGAACTGAAAGACTTAAGATCTTTTCAAGACCAATTTAGTTTAAAGAATAAATTGAATGGAACACACCATGCCAATGTTTTATTAATTCATAGTTTTGAAAATAAATTTCTAACAGATCTCCATAGCTTGGATAGCTCTACTCATAAAGAAGAATATGGAAATAATCTCTATTGTACTTTCTGATCACACTATATTGTTGTTCCTCAGTAATTTTGTCTTATTTTACAGTGCAAATGTCTAAAGATTCTTAAATCAAGATTCATTTACTGAAGAAACTAAATGAGGGATATAAGGGGTTAATCGAAGGAGGGGGGGGGGTGTTGGGGTTCTCCCTCTTTTACTCTCTTTGCTTCACTTTTACATTTAAAAGACGCTTGTAAATTCTTAATCTCATTTTCATTCACTTGTGAATTAGCAACAATTAAAACTGTTAAAAGGCTCAACATACTGTCGCACAGATTTAATAAAGTATCTCTTCTCTCTCTGCGTTCTCGATGTGCAGCTGCGCTGTGACTCTGTGTTGCTTCAAGCACATCATTCTGTGCACGGGATGTGCAGAAGTCCTTTTTCAGCTCTGTATTGGAGCTTTTTGTATTATATAATACTTTTGCGCACTGAGAGATTTTATATGATCTTTTTATCTTGTTCTGTCCTATAAGTCTGTTATAGGGGAAGTCATGGCCTAGTGTTTGAGAGTGGACAGGTGAATTAAGAGTTTTTAAGACCCCCAGAAACCCTGCATTTGTCTATGTTTTTCTTCTTGTAGTAAGCGTTTGTGCTCTGGAACGCTGGCAGGAACACATGCAGGTCATATTTCACCCCAAAACAAGAACTACATTTTAGGCAGTAGAAATGAAATCTGAAAGGAGCTGTATTTTCTCTCTGTGTGTGTATTCAGATGTGTGTTGGGGTGTGTTTGAGATGTGAGCTGATACCGTCAGCATGCGCTGTGATTCTGCTTTGGACCAGTGTTCCCAGTGCTGCGAGTACAGGCCAAATCCCAATCACGGCCCAGCTGTACCAGCACAAGCCCTGTAGTGTCTGGACACCCGCAGACGGCCGCAGCACCCACACGGGGATCTCCACCCAGTACCCCACACACGCCGTGACCACCGCGGCCCCCCCCCACCGCCGTGGCAGCGATCATCATGGCCTTCCTCCAGCACAGAGTGATGACGGCAAAGAAAGCGCTGGTTCCTATGAGCACGCCGACAGGAATCCATGCGGCGCTGAACACGGGGTAATACTGTCCCAGCAGCAGCAGGGCGGCGCCAGAGAGCAGCGCTCCCAGCTGAAGACCAGTGAAGAAGAGCCCAACACTGGGCACCAGCACGGCCACCAGCGCCGCCAGCAGACCCACGCCCAGAGAGACGCCCGCCCGCGTCCGGCCGTCCAGCACACGCTCCTGCACACACAGCATCTGTCCGACCGCGGAGCCCAACGCCAGACCCGACAGAAACAGCACCGTCTTAAAGCAGCGGTAACCTGAAGAGCAGGCGAGAACGTGACCGTCACAAACGACCACCAGATTCATCAGATCCAGCGCTTCACTGCACGTCTCACTCACTGCTGATAGACTACGAGCCTGAATACACTGAATATAGTCTGGTGAAGTCTGGGTTTCTGCAGGTTTTATGAAAGTAAATTTAAGGCTTTTTAAAGACCTTTTTAAGAACAGATGAAGAAAATTGAAGGACTGAATTTAATCCATCAATATGGTCTCTCTTAATGAAAGAGTTTAAAAATACTTCTTCTAGCAGATCTCCTTTACTTTTTAATTAATTTAATCAAAAAATAAA
>NC_068378.1:28379111-28384111 GCF_023724105.1 Carassius gibelio | reverse complement strand
TTCCTGTGATTAAATCTAATGACATGAACCGTATTCCCTCATTTATTTCTCTAAAAGAAGTTCCTAAACTTTTGAAAAATCTTCGTGAATTGAATTGTGTAGAAAACATCAAATCTGAGGGATCATGCTAATGTCACAACTCAGACCATATATTTCATAATTACATCTTTCATCTACTTTAATACACACCGAATTAGAAGCGCTTTGATGATTTAGCACTTGCTGGTTTTTCTGCTCGGGTCAGGATGGCTAAAGAGCAAACTGGACTTAAGTAGGTTTTAATCACAGATTAAACTTGCTCACTGGTGACTGTTTTCAAGCCATTTCTCTATGTAGCCTACAGAATTAAAAGCACATTTTATAATAGTTTCAAGAGTTTCAATCTCAATTATGTAACTTTAAGTTACTTAAACGCTTGTCAAATGTAGAAATAGTTTTCATAACAATATTTAAAACAGTTACTTACCAAAGCAGATCGGATCCACGCGCGTCAGTATTCACATGAGCGAAATAAACACAGTCGTTTTCTTTTTGTCGTCTTTTCTCTCTTCGCTTCGGTTATTTGGCTCAAACATGAACACTTTCTCCTCTCAGACACAGCCAGACTTCAGCAGTCGGTCAGTGTATAAACTATATCAGAATAACTTCACGAATAAACCAAGTCCGCGTCAGAAGACATCATAGAGGCGCTTATCCACTGAGGAGTCGCTCGCGAACGAGTCGGCTTAATGAGTCGACTCCTTTGAATGAACGATATGAGTCGGCTCCCGTCTGAGAGCCGTTTTGAAGTTTTTTTATTTATTTATTTATTTTCTCAATAAAAGAGCAAATAATGTTATGAATTTTTTCCGCTAATGTTGCTTTGATGTGAACAGGATGATTCTCGCTCGCTCAAACACATCAACAGATTCAACACACGTGCATTATAATAGATTACGATTTAACGGATGTTTCTGTTTCGCACACTGTGATTTAGTTTTTATTCTGAATTTGATTTGTTTATAGTAGTTGGTGTTTTGGATAGTTCTCTCTGATTCATCACATATTTGATGTCTGCAATATGCATTTTTTAGTGTTTGCTCATCTGCAGTGGCTAGACGTTTGCTATCAGACGTAAAAAGAGATGTTTATAAAGTAAAAGATGGTCGTTTTAGAATGCATGTAGATCTTCTCAGATGTTTTTACAAAGCAGATTTTTCCCAGATCAAACATTCTTTATCAGACATCTTTATGTACCAGTGCAATCCGTAATAGTGATTTATGTTTTTACATAAATTAGGTTTGGGGGTTTTATACCAAAAATAATGTAAAATTATGATATTTCTATATGTCTTGGGGCCAGAAATTGGCTATGATAAAACGATTTTAATTGTGTATTGAATCTGAATTATAGTGTTATTTAACAAAACGAAATATTAAATGGCATTTTAATTAATTGTATTTTTTAAAGGGCTTAGTTAAATTACTTTGAATATTTTAATTATATTTCTGCAAACATACCAGACATAGATCAAAACATTGACATATTTGGCTAAACTGTTATTAGCCAGAATTGGTACTAAATAGAGATCCGTCTGAGAACCGAAAGAGCCGGTTCTTTTAGCTAAGCTGAGCCAAATGATCCGGATCTCTAAAAAGAGCCAGAATTCCCATCAAAATCAGCAGGTTCGGCGTGACGTCACAGTTGCCCTGGTTACGGAGTCGCGTTATTTTTCAAATGTGTTTTGTTTTCCAGCTCGAGGCCGTTAATTAAAGCTGTTTTAGTTCAGCTCTGCTTTACACCAGCAGCAGTTACTACTGAGAGAATCTGTCCATCTGTCGCTTATTATGATTATTGTCATATGTCAGATCCTCTTGCATGATAATCATGATAATATCTCGCAGTGTGTGCATGTTAATATTTGAGGGAAGAAAGTCTGCGAAGATTTTCCTTATTTGTGCTGCAACCAGATTTCACAATAAAACTCCTGTAGTCTTTATTAACCACGATAACAAACCATTATCAGTTATACTAACACAGTCTCGAAGATATTCTATAGTATTTAAATACAATAAGTGAATATCAGCTCCTAACTCTTGTGTCCAAAGTGAATTTATTTCTATTTAATCGAATTCGGGGTTAGTTAAAAATGCGCATCATCTCAGATCATCATTAAATAAGTTGAATATGTGATCATTCCTGCAGCACACATGCGATTGTTTCTTTTACAGCAAGTTTAATTCTTCATCAGACAGTGTGAGAAACACCAGTGAAGAGAGAGATTTGACTCGTGATCTCTATAATAACATTACACCAGATGCACACATTCACCAAGAAATGCATGTTAGAATAATAAATGTTGCTCACACACAGCATTTCTATTTTTATTTTTTAATAAGTTCATTTGAGAGGGAACAGAAACACGACTGATACAGCTAAAAGAACATTCATTTATTGTTATACAAAACCTCACATAGCACATTAAAAATAAAACCACGCAGATGCAGGAGACGGAGAGAGCTGCTCACATCTGTTAAAGCCTGTGATAGATCACACTGCATCACGCTCACACATGCTTTAAAGTGCTAAAGAACTCCAGCAGGATTCAGAAGATCAGTACCACACATTACAAACCCAGCGATCACAAACCCTGTTTAACGTGAACAAGAAACAGCACAACATTTGGTTACAAGCTCCCAAACACATTCTGTGATGTGACGCACCTGAAACAAGTGAACAAGTGCATTATTCCTAAATAAACCGTTCCGATGGTGAAAACAGAGTGAAGATCTATTCGTGTGGATTAAGCAAAAAACAAACAGAAATGATGGGACTCATAAAAAAATGCTGTCAGTCCTTCAGTTCACTGATCGTACACACAAATACACTTTTAAAATGATCACAAACATGTAAAAGCTCAATCTAATCATCTAAAGCGTTCAGAGAACACAAGTCTCCTTTTAATGCGGTCACAGTTTAAAACGTCTGATTAGTATGAGATTTTAATGACAAGGTTAAAGAAGGAAATTATCCACAGATAATAACACGCTAATCAAGTAGTAGGACGCGTCCCAAGATGCTTCAACATTAAGATGACCACACGTTTATATCCTCCGTAAGCCGGCGGTCAGAACACAACTACAGAATAACCCTCGAGATCCTCCTGCGGTCAGAACTAGAGCACCAGAGGAATCAGTGGAGTCCGTGGATCTGGGATTACTCCGTAAGGCCATATCAGTCCCGTCAACACATCTGCCTTGCATTACTAGTGCATGTGTGCATTTAAGGTGTTCAGGTCTGTCTCACAGGAATCCTATTTCGGTTCAGTTTGATCAGCACCGGTTTGATTCAGATGCTACATTTCATTTAAAAGTGGTTTTGTGTTTTTCACTCGATTACGAAAAAAAACCCTAGCACACAATCATATCTACATGCTTTTCTAGAACGACTGATTTATTATTTTTTATTAACTTTGAAACGTCTGTGTTTTACAGGTGCAGCTACAATAAAAACTAAATTAGTGCACATTCATGTGGTGCTCAGTAGTGAATTCTTGTGTTTAAATCATTTCGCTCATGCATGTAAACGATGTGAAGTAATTAACAGTATCAGTGCACATTCTTCAGAAAGTGACGTTGTGAGGCTTTGCATTAGATTTCAGTGTATAAAGGTGCCCTGCGTGAAACCTGATGTGTGTGTCCAGATCCCGATCGACTGATGTCACTGAAGGCACGTAGGCACTCGAGATCGGCTTTGGCTCTTAAAACAGATGGACTTGTATATTTGGGCAGTGACCCACACGACCGTCACGAGGAGCTCAAGAGAAGTAGACCGAGTTACCAGAACTAACAGACACGGACAGGACCCTCACATGTAGGACAGACGCTTGGCCGTGATGAACTCCTCCAGATGAACCGCTCCGCCGCCCAGGAGCCCGAACGCAGGGAACATGGTCCCGGAGCAGTCCACCGCTCGCTCGTACAGACAGCGCATGGAGTCTGCGTCGTAGAAGAACACGCGACCCGCGTCATAGTCCAGACAGACTCCGATCCTCTGTGGCATGGGCAGGACTCGGCTGCTGTGGTCTCCGGCGGCGGTGGACGCTTTGGGGATGAAGAGCCGGCCCATGCCCACAGTGACCAGTGTGAAGGGCAGAGAGACCTCGAAACACGTGTCCTCGCTGCCGCTGTCGTGACCGCTGTCGTGGTCGTACCTGACGGGAAGAAGAGTCAAGTTAGAATCCTCACCGAATATTAGCCACAAACAGCTTGCTTATTCCTCACAGTAACCAGGATGTGTGTCGAAGCCAGCTCACACCAGAACTACAAGCATCCTAACGCTCTTAAAGTCAGGTGGATTCTGATTGGCTGTCAGTGTCAGGAGTCATTCTGTGCCGTTACGGTTGTGATGTGAGAATAAGAGCTCGTCAAAGCCCTGCACAAATCAAGTTAAAACCATATGAGCAGAGGATGAGTCAAAAGTAGGAATCAGAATATTAATTAAAACAAATATTTCTTAGTGTCTCAATTGTTTAGAGACTACTGATAATGCATCAGCTTCTGGTCTATCCACCTGCTCATGTACAAACTGAGATTTCTGCATAAAAATATGAGTCTGTTTTCCAGCAGATGGGCTTCTTGAAAAAACAACAACATCTTGATCAGTCATTATACTTCAGCAAGATGAAAAGAAGACGGTCCGATCCCTTCACAGATGCACTGATAGTAAAATACCTGCGCTGAAGTGTGCAGCACACATTAACACACGGCCGTTCCTGTACTTCTGTCCCCAAATTTAAGACATCTTGAAATTATAATTAAAATTTGTGAGTGTGTGTGTGTGTGTGAGTGTGTGTATCATATCAGGACACAACTCTGTATAATGTCATGGCTATGACACAGGTATTACAAGGAGAGGGTGACTTATGAGGACATAACCCATGTCCCCATTTTTCAAAACACTTATAAATCATACAGAATGAGTTTTTTTGAGAAAGTAAAAATGCACAAAGTTTCCTGTG